>NC_056750.1:531456099-531556099 GCF_019279795.1 Protopterus annectens | reverse complement strand
TATAAGCCTGAAAATCAAAATCTTGAAACCAAAAGCCTGAAAATTCAAAATCCCAAAAACCCAAAATCCTGAAATTCAAAATCCTGAAAACACAAATAATGCTAATATGTCACTATAAAGACACTAATATCTACCAACTGACCCTGACCCTAACCCTAACCCTAAGGTCCGTCACTATCGCACACTCACCTGACCCGCGCCCTAACCCTAACTCACTCAAACCGCCCCTAACTCCAATATTTGTCACTATTGCATACATGCCTAACCTGCGCCCTAACCCTAACTCACTTAAACTGGCCCTAACCCTAACATAAAACCAACCGCACACTTACCTGAACCCAACGCATGACCTAACACCACAGGGCTAACAATAGCAAAGCCACAATGACGTCGGTATGTCCATTTTGTGTTTTCAGGATTTTGAGTTTCAGGATTTTGGGTTTTCGGGATTTTGAATTTTCAGGCTTTTGGTTTCAGGATTTTGATTTTCAGGCTTATAGTGTTTCAGGCTTCTGATAGGGAACCATATACATATATATATATATATATATATATATATATATATATATATATATATATCTAAGCGCTGCTTTTTGTCACATGCTCAATTCATTAAAAAATCAAATCATCAAAAACTTTGAATCTAAAACTCTTTTCATTGAATCACAATTCAGTGATAACTGTAGAAGTAGTATGTCATTAGAGAAGAGTGCTTGTATTATGATGTAACATGGTAATCTCTACCATAATGTTGTACCCTAGATATGTAGACGTTTGTGTTTGTGTGCCAGCACTGACTCACTGTGTGTCATGTTTTTCTTTTCTCTGTGGTTGTGCAACTGTGAAGTTAGTATATATAAGTTAGGGGGGAGCAAAGCTCTTCACATGGGGGGTAGAGGGAGGGGGACTTGCCCCTTGCAAAAAAATAGGTTATGTATGGTTTATTTGCTGTGTAGAATTATTTCAATTAATTGTGATTCGACGAAAAGAGGTTTCAATGGAAAAAGTTACGATCAATACTCAAGACTAGGGAATACATACAAAAATTCTACACTTCATTTTAAAAATCATTGAAATAATGTATTTATGTTCAGACATTACTCCCTCAAACGGGGGATTTTCCCACACCCCCCTAACATATACACATTAACTCCAATGTCTCAAAACAACTACAGTGCACTGCAATCTGTCATATTATAATAGTAGTCAGTTAAATGTGCCATTAACTAACTGTTGCATACCACAAAGAGATCAAAAAGAACCTTGACGATTGGATGGGAGAAAGGAAATTCACCCCGGGATCACATCAGTCACCCTGCTAGTCAGTGGTCCAGGGAAGTAAATAGTGTGGGAAGAAATAGCCAGGGAATTTGTATGGCTAGGCTTGTATAGGCCCCCGGGCTGATAGCCTAGTACCAACCTATGAACCTATGAAATAAACGAAGAGTTGATAAGAATGCATGACACCCAAATTAATAAATGTATGTTCTATATATTAGTGTCTGTGTGTGAGTATATGTGTCTATATTTAATATAAACAAATAAACATATAAGATATGATTATATAACAGAGAAGGCATCAAATGGGCAAACAGTATTTTCCAAATGCAAAATTCATCCAGTGCCTAAATACTCTAACTACAGCACAACAAACAGCTAGAGACCCCCTGTATATACCCTAAACTTAAACATATTGATTCTACAATCTCACCAACTTAAAGAAGTTAGAAACCTCCATGAAGATACAAAGTTCTGCTTGCGCACAATTAGATCCGAACCAATTGTGATTCCCTACAAAACATAACCTGCACAAAGCAAATAAAAATCCAAAACACTAATGTTCACCTTCTGAGTCTTACTCACTAAAACCATGAAACTAAAATTCAAATCCCCACTGCACTCATGTCAGTAATTCTATGCTGTTTTTCTCATAATTGCCATTTACACTAATGTTGCTGAATCTCACACAGGTAAGTTCCGTTCACCCAAATAAGCATTTGACTAACTTGGAGAAACCAAAATATAATTAAACACGCACACACACACACACACACACACACACACACACACACACACATGTGTGTGTGTGTGTGTGTGTGTGTGTGTGTGTGTGTGTGTGTGTGTGTGAGAGAGAGACAGACGCTCATCTTGCTCGAGCTTTGGATTTAGTAGAAGGCTTTGTTAGAGATGTGCAGTCTCCTTCCAATCTCATTGAAAGCCAGTCTTGCAAATTCATTTAGTAAAAAATGTACTACATTTCACATTCCATTTCTTCAGGCATGTCATAGATACTAAAGTTGTATCTTCTACAACAATGCATCAAATGATTATTATATTTGCAGACTATGTCTCTGTCATCCTTTCTTCATGAATCACTTACTTTTCTCTCCTCCTTCTTTACTACTTCCTACTGTTCTCTCACAACCACCCCCTTTGTTTTTATTATACCCTGCTATCCACCTTCAATGCCATCTGGCTTAGTACCAAGATTTATATATATATATATATATATATATATATATATATATATATATATATATATATATATATATATATATATATACACACACATATGTGTGCGTATATAGCATAATTTATATATATATATATATATATATATATATATATATATATATATATATATATATATATATAATATGTATACATATATGTGTATATGGGTCTACCTCTTTCCATCGAAAACTCACTTCAGCAAACAGCAGTCTGCTGATTCCACTTTGCGGAAATTCCACTTTAGCGAAACAACAGTTAACTGAGCCTTACTTATATGGATCTCATTCTAATGTACAGTTAAAAAAAAAAAAAAAAACAAATACAACAAACTCATCTATGCAGGGGGGCCCTGCACCCCCCACACCCCCAGTATTTATATATACTAACTCAGAGATCGCACTACAGTGGGAAAAAGGGAATATTCCCTTATCCTCACTGCACCGCAATCTATAAACACAAGTGATATAAACATTAAAGGTTCCCCTCCCATACACCACGTAACAATCTGGTTTGCCGGTTGTTTGGGGGCAATCGGGTGTAGTTTATCACATTCACATATGTGATATTTGGTGATGTTAGTGTTGGTTAACTGTTGTTTCGCTAAAATGGAATTTCGGCAAAGTGAAATCGGTGAACTGGCATTCACTGAAGTGTGTTTTCGATGGAAAGAGGTTGACCCATGTGTGTGTGTGTGTGTGTGTGTGTGTGTGTATCAAATGTACGTGTATACACATATACAAATTCATATGGCTGTTTAGTGACTCCTACCATGAAATTATTTAAAAAATGTTAAATTAGGCTGCTATGACATCCTTTTTTGGGTAGTATATTAATTTCTTAGGTGGGGAGAGAGAGAGAGAGAGACTTTACTATTGCTTCCGGTTACAAACAGCATTTATTAGTTTATTCATTCTCTCGTTCATTTTTCAATACTTGCTTTGTCCTATTAAGGTTTGCACAGATAGAGTCCATCTTGATCCTGTGAGGTAATTAGTGTAAGGCAAGTAACTAATTTTGGTTGGGATGACAGTCCATTGCAGCAAACACAAACACATGCATAGACACGCTACTATGGGTCTCTTTTGAAATTCCAACAACCATAATTATGATCCTCAAACTTTTAATTGGGGGAGTGCATATAAAAGTCCAACACAAGTAGTACAGGTGTGGGAGGTACAAGAGGCTGAAATCTCCACCATAGCAGTGAGTTTTGGAATTCATTTCTTGCAAATGCAATTTAGTTTTGGAAGTGTTAGGAGACACATTATCTGGTATCATAAAAAAACCAAACAAAGGGCATACTTTGGTCTATTCATGCAGTCTTTTGGACAAATTTTCCATAGTCTTACCAACCATGGTTTTGGAGAGGTTCAGCTAAGCCTTCCTCAAAGCTTGTACCTCTTCTCTGTCAACCATTCCAAAAGCTGTTGCCTTCCACTACTCCCCAAATGGACAGAGGTATGTCCTTATTTTTAGGTTTACTTATACAGCTTCCGCCCAGCAACTGATCTGCTATGTTCTATTTTTTATTATCTTTTATCAGTAAAATTTTGATTATTTTTTCATATTTTAACATTAATCTTTCAGGTTCTAACTTTTAGTTTGTATTCAGGCTAGTGTGGAAGGCTTTTCTAAGCACTGAGCGAGTCCAGGCCTCTATCTCTGCCTCATTGGTACAACTTTCTTTCTCAGCTTTATTTATTCCCATTGGATTGGAGTACCCACTCTGCTACTACAGCAGAGATCAGTGCACTTCTTTTTTGCATTATGATTGGTGTGGGTCACTGACCCCCCCCCAAGTTTTTCAGATAGAAGCACCCATAATCTTGTTACCCTCAACAACTTTTTATTTCCAGATTGTTCTTCCATGAATTTGATCCATTTACCCCTTCTTTAGCACAACTGAGGCCATAAGGGAAAGAGGTAATGTTTTATAAAGACACACACACACAATACATGTATGCCCACTGAAATTCCAACAATGATAATTGTGATCCTTGTATTGCAAGTTCAGATTAGGGGGTTTACATTTTAAAGTCCAAACACTGCTGTATGTCAGTACTTCCAGAATTAGCATATAATAAGTAATAAGGGTTTGTGAGATGCAATGAACTCAAACATTCAGTAAAGCAGTGAATTTTGGAATACATTACTGTTTCCAGGAATTACAATTTAGGGTTTGAAGTGTTAGAACATGCAGCTCACAGCAGTCTGTGCATATAGTTTAAGAATAATCTACTATGGAAATAGAGAGTAAATCATACCTCTCAAATGTCCAGATTTTTGCCTCATATTTGTTTTCTTTTTCATAGAAAATTTGTGTTTTTTGGCAAATCAATGAGAACTGAAGTCACTAAATAATGACATACATCTGAGTTTCAGACTTCATATCATTCAAGAAATGTATGTTAACACAAGTCCAGTTATTCTAGTACCTTTCTAAGTTTATTAGATCAGTATTTAAAATGTGTCCCTCTTTTTGGGCTTTTGCCCCCCCCCATTATTTTAGGCTTTATCCAGATTTTCTGCACTAAGAGGTTGAGAAGTATGCTGCAAATGTATGGTACATATATAATTTACTCAGAGATGCTAGGAAACCAAGGAGAAAATAACAGAGTTTTCCTATCCAGCCTGGTTTGTATAAATCAAGCTGAATCTCACTGAGCTCTCAAAGGCACATATGTGGGCAGTACATCCTGACATAACTATAAATCAATGCACTGTCTTGCTCTTACAGTACCTTGATTGACTATAGGTTTGACACTAGTGGGTGTCCAGCCCTTTATCACCCTTATGGTGCTTTTCCAATTAGCAGTTTATACGTTATGTAATGAACTGTAGTTGCTTATCCCAATTAACTCATCTTGTACTTGAATATTAAAAACATATTTGTGAATTTCCACTTACCTGAAGTCACTAATGGACAGCAGTTCTTGTGTTCCACTCAACAACATAGCTTCTCCTTCAAGGTTTCTTAACTGTCTCTTGAGGCCTGCATGCCTTGTCATGTTACCCAACATACCTTGGCACTGTATTGGTAAGCAAAGCAGAATAGGAGAAGAGAGAGTAATACCATTTGATTCTTCTGAGTAGAATATAATCTGTAAAGAGGCAAGCCTACAGTTAAGCAGTTTGTCACCCTGCATGATTTATTTTATTTCATGCTAAGAATTTAGTGAAAGGCCTTTTTTTGCTATTACATTTATGTCAATGGTAGGGATCTGATTCTGTTTTGTGTTTAGTGTCGCCTTCATTTTTCCTTGCCCACTAGTACATTTTTTTTTATTTTCTTGGTAATCACTGAGGAATACACATGGTAAATAATGGCAAATATAGATCTGAAGTAGGCAGACTTCATTTGTCTGCAACCTGTGGGTATCGGATCCGACCTCGGATCCGAGCCGGCATTTCAAAAGCTTAGGCTCTGAGCTCCTAGCTCCTCCCTCTTACCCATAACCCCTTGCCAAGCCCTGACTGACCTCAGATTTCGTTTGCCGCTTTCAAGTTGCGACGGATTCTTGGAGCTCCTGGCGTTTTTTGGTGCAGATAAGTTTATTTCTGACAGAAAAAGTTTAAAAAATCTCAACTTTTTTCTCTTAATTATTTAGTGTTGAGTGTGTAGGCTTTCCTCTCTCTTTATTTTTAACTTTTCATGGGTTTTTGCGTAGTTTGTGTGTGTGTGTTGTTTTAGGCCTATTAGGGCTTATCATGTCCGAAGCCCATAAGGCTGTATTCTCTAAGTGTACCGAGTGTGGCCATAAGCTGTCCCCAGCGGATGGCCACACTTGGTGCGTTAAATGCTTGGGGGTTGAACACCTGTCATCTGGTTGTACCATTTGTGCAGGGTTCAACCACCGAGCTTTGAGGGAGCGGAGGTCGAAGCTGGTGCTGGCGGAACTTCTCCCCCCAGATACCGCTTCGGCTTCTGCCCCTTCTACTCAGCAAGCTGTTGCTGTGGGCTCTCCTCCTCCGGCTGGGACTCAACCTCCCTCTAAGATGCCGGAGGAGAGAGAGTCTTCTTGGGAGAGAGAGAAGAAGGAGAGGCACAGGGAGAGGCACCACAACCGGAGAGCCGAAACCTCCAGTTCGGCTCCTCCGTCTAAGCGGGCCTCCCCTGTGCCTTCTAGCTTTCCTCCTCCTCGGCTCCACTCCCCTCGGTTCTCTCCTGGGCCCGAGGAGGAGGAGGCTAGCCCTTCAGCGAGGTCCCCGAGGCGGCTCTCTAGGTCCGCTTCGGTGGCCTCCACCAGATCCACTTTTTCTATGAGTGAAGCAGATATGGACCGGATGATGAGGAAATTCATCCAGGCCCAAATGCAAATGGGAGTGCTCCTAGCCCCCCCCCCATCCGGGAGGGGCTTCGACCCCTTTTTCGCCTTTGGCTCCTTCTCCGACCCATACCACGGGTTCGAGCTGTCGGCGCCGGGCAGAGTTGGATCCGGGGTGGGTCGGATCCGATAGGTCGGCGCACCTCAGATCCGCCCCATCCCTTGAGTGCTTGGTACTGACCCGACCTCTCGGAGCCGAGGACCGAGCCTCGGATCCGAGGGAGCTGGTGTGTCTTCGCTCCATCCAGGTCGGAGCACACGGTCTCGGATCCGACGGTTTCGCTCCGCTCCGATCCGCGCCGGATCCGAGTGGGGTCGGCTCTCGGGGTTTAGAGAAGCTGGCTCTCCCTCGGCCTTTGACGTAGTGGAAAGGGCACTGTTGAGGACTACCGGACCCCCGGTCCCTGCCACGGCTCCATCCCGCACTCCCTTGCAGTTGGGCCAGGCCCCCACCAGCCGGTCCCAGGGACAGCCCGCCTCGATGTCCCAAGTAGTTCCCTTGGAACATCCAGCTGCGGAAGAGTACTCCTCGGACAGCCCCCCCGAAGAAGTACCTCGGAAGCGTAAGTGCAAAAGGAGGCACATGGACTCCCCCGAGTCCGTTACCGAAGACACAGATTTGGATGAAAGGGGGGGCTCCCCAAGGTCACCCCCTGAAGACGTCTCATTTGGAGACATTATGGAAATGTTGAGGATCAGGGGGGGGTGGTCTGCCCCCAAGGCCTCCTCAGACGAGTCTGTGTTCTTGGAGGCATTCGAGGCGGGCCCATCTACCTCTTGGGTGTCCCCTCCTGCCGACCCTCTGGTGGACCTTATATCCATCAGAGCGTGGAAGGATCCGGACACCGTTGAGCCTGTACCTAAGCATCCTGACCGCATCCTTTCCTCTGGCGGACCGCACTCACTGGAGCAAAGGCCCCCCAGTAGATGCCATGATGATGGCTGCAGCCACTAAGAGGGAGTTGGCCCAGGAGAGTCCCTCTATGCATCCTCCGGGCAAGGAGTCCCGCTCGATGGATCGCATTGGGAAGCGAGTTTTCAGTTCAGCAACCTTCTCTTTGAGAGCGCTGAACTACATGGCACACGTCATCAGGATGCAGCGGGATCTGATTAAAGAATACGCTGCATCTCCCCCAGAGTCCATGTTGAGTGAGGATAAACAAGTATACTCCACCTGAATGGCCACTCTCAGATCAGTTTCCAATACATCTATGCGACTGCTTTCTCACGCTACTGAGGGAGCCGCTAGAGCCAGCGGAGCAGGCCTAGTCATGAGGCGACAGGCCTGGCTCCGCCACTGTGATTTTGCAGAGCCCTTCAAGGCGACCTTCGCGAATGCCCCCTTCGATGGTTCTGCCTTGTTTGGCAAGACTGTTCACGAAACATTAGTCCAGAGCAAAAAGGACGGGAAGACGCTGTCTGCCATCGGAGTCCACTTCTCAGCTCCCCAGAGGTCCTTCTCGAAGAACCAAAAGGGACAGAAGAAGATGTGGTTCCGGAAATCGCAGCAGTCCCAACCTGCTCCGGATAACCAGTCCTTCCGTGGCAGAGGAGGACGGGCAGGTCGCCGTCCTAGAGGCAGGGGGGCTCCTAGCAACTTTGGGTCCAGAGAACCTTTCTCTGATAGACCCACGCAGCAGCCCTGAAGGGTTGCCCGGCTGTCCATCTCTGGAGGCAGTCGGGGGGCGTCTTTCGAGGCACCTGACTTCTTGGGAGTCCATCACAACAGACCGTTGGGTGCTTCATGTGATATCCAGAGGTTATTCAATTCCCCTATACAAGGTTCCCAGATCTCGCAGCCTCCCAGATGTTCCACCCGACCAAAGGGAGGCAGCAGCTATCGAAATTGGACAGCTGCTAGAAAAAAGAGCTATCCAGTGCGTCCCCTCACAGCAAACCGGGTCAGGGTTTTACTCCAGGTTCTTTTAGTGCCAAAGAAAAGGGGACTTAAGACCGATCTTAGATCTTTCCCTGCTGAACCTGTCAGTAACCAAGCAAAAGTTCCGGATGGTCACCCTTCAATCTATTCTCCCCCTCTTGAGGGAGAACGACTGGATGTGCTCCATAGACCTCAAGGACGCGTACTACCACATTCGCATGGACAAACGGTCCAGGAGGTTTCTTCGCTTCCGGCTGGGAGCCAGTCATTATCAGTTCAGGGCCCTTCCCTTTGGTCTCACCTCAGCCCCCAGGGTGTTCACCAAGGTCTTAGCTGTTGTAGCGGCCCACCTGAGACTCCAGGGATTGCAGGTCTTTCCGCACCTGGACGACTGGCTCCTGACAGCATCATCAAGGCATCTTCTGTGCTCAGCCAGGGACTACTTTCTTCGACTAGCCCCAAGGTTGGGCATCACTGTCAACTGGGAGAAATCTTTGCTGCATCCCACACAAGTTATAGATTTCATAGGAGGAAGGCTAAACACCAGGTCAATGCGAGCCTTCCTCACTCCAGACAGAATTGCCAACCTGAAGTGTCATGTAGCAGCGGTCCTGCAACCATTTCCGACTGCAGCTTCGGGTCCTGAGGGCCCTAGGTTCGATGGCGGCAGCTATTCCGCTTCTTATTCATGCGCGCCACGCATGCGGGTTCTTCAATGGACCCTTCAAGTTCAATGGTCCCCTCTCAGTTCCTCTCTCAACTCTCCGATGGCGGTCAGCAAAGCGTGCAAGGATTCCCTTCTTTGGTGGCTTCTGTCTCCGGAGCCCCTGTCAGAGAGACCTTTTGTGCTGCTTTTCCCCGAGCCACAGTGACCACGGACGCTTCCTGCCTCGGGTGGGGGGGGCATTCTGCGGGAAAGATTGTCCAAGGCACGTGGAACCCCACAGAGACATTGTTGCATATAAATGTCCTGGAAATGAGGGCGGTGCTCCTAGCGTTGCAAGCACTTCACCACGTTCTTCCTTCAGGGACTATTGCAATTCAGACAGACAACATGTCGGTAGTCTGGTACATCAACAAACAGGGAGGAACCAGGTCCTATCCCCTTTGTCGAGAGGCCATGAGAGTCTGGGAATGGGCAATTTCCACCAAATGCTTTCTGGTAGCAACGCACATTCCGGGAAAATCCAACATCCTTGCGGACAAACTCAGTCGCACCATTCTGTCACCTCACGAGTGGTCTCTCAATCCTCAGGTAGCGAAGAAGATTTTTGCCGTTTGGGGCAACCCTGTTGCGATCTTTTTGCCTCTCCCTCAAACGCCAAATGCGACAATTTCTTCGCTCTCCTTCCCCCACCAGGGGAATTCCCGAGAGATGCGCTGGTGCATGCTTGGCCTCCCGGTCTCCTTTATGCCTACCCTCCACTACCTCTGATGCAGAGGCTTCTGCAGAAAGCCAACAGTTTGGGGAGCAGAATGATTCTCATTGCCCCGTTCTGGCCTCGTCAACCCTGGTTCCCCTTTGTATGGTCTCACAAAATCAATCCACCCTGGATTCTGGATCCGATTCCAGATCTCATCTCCCACCCTCTGGGGATTGCGGTTCCCAATCTGCCCACCCTGAAATTGACAGCTTGGCTGCTCCAGTTCCATCCTTGATTAGGACTCCCGGTATCTCATCACTGGTCAAAGCCATCTTAGTGGCAGCTCATAAACCTTCCACCAGGCAGGTTTATCGGAGTAAATGGAAGAGATCCTCTATTTGGGCGGTACAGAGAACTTTGGATCCTTTCTCAGCACCTATGTCAGCAGTGCTGGATTTTTTAACAGACCTCTTTCACCAAGGGGCAAGTTCTTCCACGATTAAGGTACAATTGGCAGCCATCTCGCATTACCACATTGGTCATGAGACAGCTCCCCTCATGACGGCGAAATTATGCAAAACCTTTCTCAAAGGAATTTTTTTGTTGAGGCCTCCAGTCAAGGAGGTTGTACCACCTTGGGACTTTTCATTAGTTCTGCAAACCCTTACTGCTCCTCCATTCGAGCCTGCAGCTTCTACAGATCTAAAGTACCTTTCATGGAAGACTGCCTTCTTGGTAGCTATCACTTCTGCCAGAAGAGTGTCTGAGCTTCAGGCTCTATCGTCAAGCCTTACCTTTCTTTCTTTCCTGATAGGGTGTGCCTCAGGACCAATCCATCTTTTCTTCCGAAGGTCTCTTCTGAATCTAATATTAACCAATCAATCAATTTACCTGTGTTTTTTCCCAAGTACTCAAACAAAGGAGAATACAAATTGCATTCCTTGGATGTTCATAGACAATTACATTTTTATGTTCACAGAACAGCTGGTCACAGGAAATCAGATCAGCTGTTCGTCTCCTTTGCTAAATTTGCTTTGGGTAAAGCAGTGTCTAAAGTCACACTATCTAGGTGGATTGCTAATTGTATTCTGCAGGCTTATGACACTTCAGGTAGACCTGCTCCTCAGAGGGTTACGGCTCATTCTACTAGGGCAGTCTCCACATCAGCCGCTTTTAAGTCACGTGTTTCATTGGATGATATCTGCGCGGCAGCTACTTGGGCCTCGCCTCATACCTTTATTTCTCATTACAAGGTGGATGTTGTTTCCAGAGGAAGAGCATCCTTTGGCTCAGCGGTGCTCCGAAACATCCTTCCATGATGGCCGCCCAAGATTCAGGTAGCTGGGGACTCTGTCCCACAGGTTGCAGACAAATGAAGTCTGCCTACTTCAGATTTAGAAGTTATGTACTCACCATAACGTTCCATCTGAGTAGGTGACTTCATTTGGATGCAACCATCCCCCCCTCCATCCCCCTGGCCTTTATAGAGCGAGTATTTATGCTGTTTTTCGTGTACTGTAGTGAGTATTTTTGAAGCAAACTCAATCTGAGGTCAGTCAGGGCTTGGCAAGGGGTTATGGGTAAGAGGGAGGAGCTAGGAGCTCAGAGCCTAAGCTTTTGAAATGCCGGCTCGGATCCGAGGTCGGATCCGATACCCACAGGTTGCATCCAAATGAAGTCACCTACTCAGATGGAACGTTATGGTGAGTACATAACTTCTAATTCCCAACTTCTGTGCTGGATAATGCTGCATAAAGCCAAAAATAATGGGGAAGCAAAGGCTCAAAATCAGGAATTGTTTTTGCCATAGCTCACAACCAATCTGGGGCAAATCTCAGCAGAATCCGGAACAAATCAAGAAATTATCTGGGACAATTTTAAAATATTAGTGCTATTAACTTAAAGCAGAAAGAGAATGTGGATTACTGTATATTTTCTGAAGCAAATTAAATCTGTACCTCTAATTATTGACATTATTTGTTACATGTAATTCACCTTTTCTCTAAAAGTCATCAGTTTAAGGAGCAATTAAGAGAAATGGAGCTGCAATTTGAGTAAAAATAAAGGACAGTTGAGAGATACTTTTTGCCATTCCTCCAGTTCTTATAAAAAAGTTAGATGGACATACATGTTTTGAACAATAATAATTCTGAAACTCTAATGTATGGCATTTCTGAGTGACTATAATCCTTGGTTATTTACCCCCAAAATAAATAAATAAAAGGGAAAGGGAAAAATGTGAGACAAAACTGTGTTTATTTTGTAAACTCTTGGACAGTTGGGAGGTATATTGCAAGCTTTGCATACCTCTTATTCTTTTGAAAATACATGCTAATGCGGAACCTCTGTTGACTTTCTAAACAAATTAGAATAATATTTAAAGGATGTTCCTAAGTTTGGGCCTTTATTTCCCACCCACTCTATTATTGTTGGCTTTCTCCCTGATTTTCAGCACAGACGTTGAGGGCTTTGCTGTATAAAAAGTATAACATTTGTTGTATGAATAACTCTAAAATCCTGTCATAATGTTTCAAAGAAATCTCATTAATTATATTGCAGAGAATGTATATTTGGTTGGAAGAGATGGTGTTGCTGCAGAAATATTTAATCTTTGCTACTGGTACGGTATATCTTTGTTTTGACCAAAACAAAACAAAAGTACATATTTTCTGTCATTTCCTGGGTATAAGTAATGGGTTAGCAACAGTTAATCAAAATAATATCAGTGGAATATTGGAAAATATTTGAAATCAACATAAAAGACTATGTGACATTCAAGTCTCAGTGGTACCATATGTCTTTTTTTTCTTTCTTTCTAAGTGGTAGAAATACTATTAAATGTAAGAGTACCAGCTTATACTGACCTCACCATTTTCTAAAGATTGCCTTGGTCTGAAGATGGCAAGTTGGTAAAATTGTGTTGTTCTCACATATTTAAACAGTACAGTGAGGACAGCTATTTACTGCTAAGGTTTATAACAAAATGCTCCCAGTGAGGAAAGTGGTGACCTTTTAAGTTGCGGCCCCAAACAATTTACATACAGTTGTTCAGGGCAGCCTGAATGGCAATCTTATCTTGTGAGATTCTTCTCCTTTATATTGTGATATTTTATGGGACCTTTAAGGATTAGCAGTTCTGATAAAGAGCATTTTCTTTTAACTCAGTTTGATTTTTGCTTTCTTTGATGTAAGTTAGGTAAGGAGTAATGTAAAAGATACTTTTGGAGTTTTAAGGTGGAGTTTTAATTGATGGCACATGGCCATTAACTAGTATTTGATATGACGTGTTAGTTTTTATAGGATTCGTAGGAGTTTAATTTGGTCTTGTGACCTTCATCACTTTGCCAGTAACCACTAACAGATTGTAGTCCCTTTCTCAAGGAGGGCTAGGCCATTTAGCCCTGGGGTAAATTTGAAGGTACCTATTTGGTCCAGGCCCTGTTTGAATTATGATGATGATACTACTTAGGTTCATAGGTTAGTACTAGGCTAACTGCCCTTATGGGCCATTTTAAGCCTAGCCAATTACCCCATGTCAAAATCAAACCCTGCACCTTGTGTTTCCAAGGTAAGCACCTTAACCATTGCGCCAACCTCCCCTTCATGGGCAACTTATTCCATGGACATAGGAGATGATGTGTAATCAGTCTATCTCTCCATCCTGTTCTATTTATCTGTTATTGAAGATTTAAGTCTGTAGTTTATTAATCTATTATCAGAGATTTAGGAGATCAAGAACACCAAAGTCTGCACTGGCACAGTATGTGAGACACTGATCACCCTTCAAGAGTCTATAATATACTGAATAAAGGGATAGAGGTCCTTGTTTTTCTTGGTAGCTCAGAGTCTTTAAGCATGAAAACATTTTAGTTAGGTAACTGGGGCTTCCTTAATTGTTTGATATGCCGATGAGGTGCATCATACTCTGGGCATTGTACTTTTAATTGATCTAATCAGTGTTAGCTATAAAAGAATGATGACATCCATACATCTGGACAACATATTCTTGGCTGATGGTTGTGCTGAGCAGAAGGATTTTCTGACCACAGTTGTCACATGATGATCAAAACAGAAAATTTGTCAACCCAGGCATCCAGGTCTCTGACTACATTTTTGTTTAGTAGTCCATTGTCTACACTATATTTTGAGGGTATTTTATCTACAACCTGTGTCTCTGGTTTTTTTTTTTTTTTTGCTTTTAATTTGATCCCAGGTATTTACTACAGTAAGTTATTTCTCAAGAGTAGGTGTCAGAGGGATGTTTGACACTTAACATCCAATTTCAAGTCATCTGCAAACATAGTTAACCAGAGGACCTGATTCTCAGTTTAGAGATCAGAGATGTAAATGCTATAAAGGAGGAGTATCAGAATAGAGACCACTTGGGTGACTCCACTGGTTACTTTCATACTTTCTGGTGAGGCATCAGTTACATGAAATATGTGGGTTATCTCTTTTAACCATTTTGCTTTCCATGTTGTTGTTGTTGTTGTTTGCCTTTCGGCTTTTTTTCCGGTAAGGGGTCGCCACAGCAGAACTCCGGTCCGCTAATGATTGGCAGTAGATTTTTACAAAACTCCGGTCCTCTAATGATTGGCAGTAGATTTTTATGAAACACCGAGGTGCCAGCTCGATGCCCAACCTTCAACGAGGGCACGCCCATTTACGCACGCATGTCTTTCAAACGCTACCCAACCATGGGGAGGACATGCAGACTCCACAAAGAAGGCACTTCCAAGCCAATCCGAGAACTGAAGGGGAGAACCTCTTCCTGTAAGGTAACAATGCTACTGCCATACCACCGTAGCATACAACCATTTTGCTTTCCATGTTTAACTGAGGCAGAGTACTGATCCATATGGACCCTTTGCAGCCTCAGAGTTACACATTAGGTAAATGGAAGTTGAAGGAATCAAATCCTGAATCACAAGAAGAACCTTCCTATCAGCTCATGGCCTTTATGCTCTGCTCTAACTATCTGACACATAAAGATCTATGTTTAAAGTATTTAGCTTACAATACCCACATGGGGTATGTTGTCAAATGCTTTGGCTAGTTCAGGATATGATATGTGACCAGGATTAACACTGTCAACAGCCTCTGTGACCCTTTTTATGAATTTAACTAGTTTTAATAGGCAGAATCACTCAAACTATGGAGAGTTTAACCTAATGAGATTTTTTATATCATAACTGATGAGATCAGTTATGATACACTTGATAGATTTGCAGATCAGTCCCGTAAGGCTGATGGAGGGACATTTCCAGTGCATTCTGTCATAATTACTAATCCTGTGGCTAAGTGTAGGTTAAAATTTTGATGAGAGGTTCAGTGAGTGCATGTTTGATGTTATTTGTTAAATATCCAGGAATGTTATCAGTCCCATGGAGCAAGTATTTTTGGTCTCTGATAGCACCCTCCAAATATGTTCTCCAGAGATAATGGGACATCTGCATGACCAGCCCTTGATGAATCCAAACTGTGATAGGTCCAGTGTTTGGAGGTTCCTTGTGTCCTTATTGATTAGTTCCATGATATGTTTACCATGGCTTTGCATATGAGGCTGGTCAGAATTGTAGATCTGTAATTGCATGGGTCTGTGGAAGTTCCTCACTTATGAAGGGGAATAACTGTAGCTGTTCTCCATTTGCTTGGTACAAAACCTGTATGGAGATTGAGATTAAATATTGTTGATAGATGGGTGGCTTAATCATGTTTCATGCCATTTAAGCTTTTGATAGTGCTTTTAGGACATGGTCTTGTGTGATAGCTAAAGGCAAGCCAGTTTCAGGTTTATCTCAAAGGACAGATAGAGGGGAGACAGGTGTAAAATTAGAGCTGAATTTATCAGCCAGTAGGTTGACTGTGTCTTCAGCCTCAGTGTAGGTGACATTGTTTGCACTCAGCTCAGTGCATTGCTGTGTTGTGCTTTTGAGATTACAGACAAGGTCTTGTGATTGTCTTTGGCTTGGGTAGGTATTTTAGCCTCACTAACTTGACTTTGACAGATTTTATTAAGCTCCTGAGTTGTTTGCTTAGTTATGTGATGAGGACCATAGCATACTGAGATCTACTCTCCTTTCTTTTGGTTAAAATCATCTCCCTTTTATTGCAAAGCTTGTTGATGTTATGGTTCCACCATGTGAACTTGTTTCTGGGGTTTGGCCTGTGCTTGTTTCTACAGGGTACAGCTGCATCTGTGCGGCTGTTTCCATCTGGTATAGTGTGATGCTGTATGTTTTGTGTACTCAGTGTAGTTAACTAGAAGTTCATAACCTTTTACTACTTCTTCCTCATTTAAGTTTCCTAGTAACACTATATCTAAAAGATGCTTATCACATCCCTGTTTATCCAGATTTCAGGCGTTCTTAAGTTTTTTTGTGTCTTGATCACATTATCAGTTCTTTGCCTTACCCTTTGAACTATCCACTGCACCAAGAGTGATCACAAAGTGTCTGTCTATGGTTATACCTCATTGCAGACTACAGAGTATCCACATTTTTCCATGCTTTTCTTTACAGAGTCTATTTCAAAGTATCAGGAATCTCTCAGTGGAGGTGTGGGATCTCTTACACAAGCTGGGATTCCAAGAGACCATCCCGACGTCTTCTTGAGATGTCTGCTAGACACCTCATTTCAAAGAACTTTTATTTTACAAGGAAAAAAAAGTAGATCTATATTTAGATGTATTTCTAGGGTTTTCCACTCAGACTTTGGTCACTGCTAGTGAATACCTCAGTTTTTTGGATCTCATGGCATGATACACATGGTAAAACTCCATGTAAGAAAGATACACCCGACCACAATCAACTTCAACTGATTGCCTCAATGATAGGTTCTTAATTGCCTTTAGGCACCTGTTTACTGAGGATGTACAGCAGCTACTAATGGAGTCAGAAAGCCTACTATGTGAAAATCATATATTAGCAAAGGAAAAGGCTTTCTAGTTGGTGCCAGCAACATAATTAGCACCCATTCAGGGCTAGTGTTTCTCTGGTTTTACAATATTTGTGTGAGTTACTCTGCTTTGGCCTTTCTTACTTTTCATCAAGGTTAATTGTTCTGCCATTTCAGCATGTTTGTCCATGGATCCCCCTCTTTCAATGCATTCTCATGTAAAAATGTTTTTGAAAGGGGTTTTGCATTAAAGATGTCCAAGAAAACTGGTGGCCTCTCTATAAGATCTTAATTTTATGTTAGAGAAGCTAATACCTGCTCTATTTAAGCCAGCTCATCAGTCTGACTTGAGCTTCTTACCATGGAAATCTGTTTTACTGATCGCTCTGATCTCTGCCAGAAGAGTATCTGAGTTGCACATTGTATTAGTCAACTCTGTCTCATTTTCCACAGAGACAGGGTTTCTTTGAGAAAGAATCCTTCTTTTATACCTAAAGTGGTGTCTGAGTTTACTTTAAGCCAGACTATCCATCTCCTTGTTTTCTTCCCTGCACCTGAAAATGTTGGAGAAAGGATTTTCCATCCCTTGGATGTCCACAGACAATTCGGGTACTGTCTTGACAGAACAAAATCTTTCAGCTCTTCAAATTCTTTACTTTTTGTGAAGGTAAGAAGTGTGGCAAAACAGAAGGCTTTCAAATGGATGTCTCAGGCTATTACATTTTATTATTCTCATCACAATAAAACTATTCCAGGCAGGGTCAAGGCACCTTCTGCCAGGGTCTTGGCTTCATCTGTTGCTTTTTGGAAAAGGATGGATTCTAGACTTTTTCTTGGAACAGCAAGTTTGTTCCACGGTACATACTTTTATGAAACACTGCAAGCCTGATGCCTTCTCTAAGTCAAAGATCAGACTTTTTCGAGGACAGTTATCCAGGGTCTCCTATCTAAGGCTACTGCAGTAGTGATCAATACGATGAACACAATACAGTTGTGTAAGTAAACTTACCATAACAGTGGATGCTCAATGGATGGCTGCAGCAGTAGGCACTCTCTCCCTCCATCCTCCATGTTTTTTTGCTTTTTGTTTTTACCAGAGTGTGTATATATGTGTATATTTTTACTCCTAGCTGTGTCCTCTCTGGGCTCTGCCTCCCTCTCTCTGTTGGCATGAAGACACTGAAGGGGTTGATGATCAAACCTGTTCGAGTGCATACCCATGAAGCTTTGGAAGCTGACTTACTGCTGTATCTTTGGCAAGATATAACCCATGTAGTTATGGCTACTGCAGTAGTGATCATTCAAACATTTAATGTTGTGGTAAGTTGACTTACACAGCTGTACATTTGCCTATATCAGGTTTACCTTTGTCATCACATTGTTTTTGATAACCTCAGCAGGTGCAAACTACTTTGAAGGAGGAGCACTTTACTAAATTTGTTCATTTAGTGAACTGGGACTCCAACAAGATCAGTACACTGCAGTTCAGCAATGTAAAGCACATGGCCATGTAAATTAAGCCTCTAATATACTAGGCAAACAACTGTCTAAAGTAGAAACATCAGTCAGTAACAAGTGGAATAAAAGACAGCCAATTAAGGAGAAAAACAGAGGGTAAAAATCAGTTAATTCTGTCAGGTAGAAGCAGAACCATTCTTTCTCTCACCAGGAGAAGCAAGCATAACCGCCAGGCCCAAAATTAGCAAAAGTCAGACCCAAGTCAGTTACCTGCTCTCTGGTTCAAACACAAATGAAATGAGCACAGGTAAAGTACACTTGTGTAAATTCTTACCATAACAGTAGATGTCCTTTACTTCACCTCTGCAGTATTTATTACTATATGGGATTCCCTACCATGAAGCCCATCGTCTGGCCAGTCTACCAAAGTCTGCCATCACTTTAAGATACGCTGAATGTCAACTACACACTCCTCATGTAGCATAGTGCATAAAGGTGACGTTCAGGTGTACCATCCTCAGAACTGATTGCCCCAGTAGGAACAGCAGTCCAAGGAAAACCAAAGAGCACCTGTACATCCAGGAAGGAAAAAAAATTATGGGGATGGAGGGAGGGAGTGAATAGTGCAGCGGTGAAGACAAGGGCATCTACCGTTATGGTAAGATTTTACATAACTGTGCTATGTCCTTACATTCACCACTGCAATAGTCATTACTATATGAGAGAGTGCCAAAGCTTAAGAAGAAACCTGGGAGGAGGAAGCAGCTTCTAAGAAGCCATGAAGAATGGCATTAGCAAAACCAGCTCTAGGTCTGGAGATACCATCCAACTTGTAATGTTTGGTGAAGGTATGCACAGAAGTCCAGGTAACTGCTTCAAGAATAGAATTAGTGTCTGAAACCTTGAATAAAGCACAAGAAGAAGCCACAGCTCTAGCAGAATAAGCCTTTACAGAAGAAGGAAGGCTCTCACCATAAAAAGTGTAATGAAAAGAAATAGCCTTTGAAATCCAAGTAGAAATAGTTTGCTTGAAAACAGCCAGTTCTAAAGACCTAGGATGAAAGGAAGCAAACAACTGATCAGATTTTCTGATAGCCTTAGTCTTATCCCAATAAAATCTGGGCTGTCTATGCAGTCTAAGTATGCAGCACCCTTGCACTGTCAGATTGCGGAGAGGGGAAAAGTAGGCAAATTAATAGACTAAGTGACAACTCATTTACACCTTGGGCATAAAAGAAGGATTAGTATGCAAGGACACCCTGTCCTCATGAAATATCAAAAAAGGTGGACAAGCCATAATGATGTGCAACTCAGACACCTGTCTGGCAGAAGTAAGAGGTACCAAAAGAACTGTCTTCCAAGAACAATATTGCAAGGAAGCTGAAACAGCAGGCTCAAAAGGAGCCTGAGTGAGTTTTTCCAGAATGAAATTCATATCCCAAGGAGGAGGAACAGGCTTCCTGGGAGGTCTAATATTAAGGACACCATTAAGAAATTGCTTAGCCTCAAATCTAGAAGCTAATGGGTTAGTTAAAGGCAGAAAAGCAGAAAGAACTGAAAAGTGGGCCTTAACAGAAGAATAGGCCAAACCAGCATTGAGCAACTCACACAAATAAGAGAGAACCAAAAGAACATCCACAGTAAGTGGGTCCAGGTCATCAGAAAGACACTAAATAATAACCTCTTCCATTTAGATAAGTAGGATTTCCTAGTAGTATGTTTCCTGGCCTCCTGCAGGACCCGCAGCACGTCCTTAAGAAAAAAGGTGTCTATGAGGGATCAAAACCCTATCACTCACAGTGTCAGTTGAGCGTTTATATCACATTATCGAAAGATGAAAATAGGGAATGCTATTTCATCGAACCTAAAATATGTAAACCACATAATATCGAACATTCAGAACAGCAAATTTTTTCCTTGGGAAAAAATTTGCTATTCCGAAACACATACACACAACACAAGCACACCTAAAAAACATCAATACACACACATACACTTATAATCCTACAACTAACCCTACACTAAGCTATACATACACTACTATCTATCCACTTACCTTAACCCAAACCCTAACCCTAAGTTCTGTCACTACTGCACACTCACCTAACCCGTGCCCTAACCCTAACTCACTTAACCCGCCCCTAAACCTAATTCACCTAACCCGCGCCCTAACCCTAACTCACCTAACCCACGCCCTAATCCTAACAACCACACAATCACACACTTACCTGAACCCGACCCGTAAATCTCCATCACAGCGCTGAAAATAGCGAAGCCACAGAACCGGCCAACCAAATTCTTTCCCTAGGAACGAATTCGGTGTTCTGCAGCTTTGCTATTTTTAGCATTCGATTAAAACCGGTCGATATTAGAACATTCAAAGTTTTAAAACTTCGATGTTCTGATATAGACCCTCAGTTGAAGCATGGACAGGTGGGGATGGATGAGAGATCCCTTGTCTTATGTGACTAGATCCACCCTGTGAGGTAACTTGTGATGAATGTCCTTGGCTAGATGCAAAAGTAGAGGGAACCAGTGCTGTTGTCGCCAAAAGGGAGTCACCAACAAGATTTTGGGAGCATCCTGTTGAATTTTGAACAGGACTTTCATAATGAGAGGAAGGGGAGGGGATGCATAAGGAAACATCCCCTTCCAAAAAAAATGAGAGGGCATCCACCTCCCATACCAGAGGTCCTTATACTCTGGCACAAAACAGAAGAAGCTGTCTGTTCAGAGGGGAGGCAAGGAGATCTACTTGAGGAGTACCCCACTAGAGAACAATGTCCAGAAACACATCCCTGTGAAGCATCCATTCATGGGATTGAGTGAAGGACCTGTTCAGAGACTCTGCCACAGTGTTCTGATCTGAAGGAATATAAATTGCCTGAAGAGTCACTTGATACCTGACAGCCAAATCCCATACCAGAAGTGTTAGCCTGCAAAGAAGGTAAGATTTGTTCCGCCCTGTTTGTTGATATACCACATAACTGTGGTATGATCATTGAATACCTTGAGAGGCATCAGAGAGAAAAAAGGATGAAAGGCTTGAAGATACAGCATAAGAGCTCTCATCTGTTTGTCATTGATGTGCTCCTTCTGCTGATGAGGCAACCATACTCCCTGAACCTTCAGGTAGCCAAACTTTGATCTTCATCCCATATCTGAAGTGTCTGTGAACAAGAGGGAAGAGGAGGATGAAAAGGGAGCCCTGGTTTTAGAGACAACTGCTGAATTCACCACAGACATTTCTTCTTGAGACATGGGAGAAGAAGAACTGTAAAGTCTAGAAGATGCACATGTTGAAGCCACACTGACTTCTGAAACCACTGGAACTTCCTCATGTGAAGTTTGGCCAGAGGAAGCATCAGAATGGTGGAAGTCATGAATCCTAGAGCTACGAGAAACTCCTTGGATGTAATGGAAGCCAAGGAAAGAAGAGTTTGAAAGTAAGAAATGAGACTTAAGAGGAAGCAGCAGGGATAACAGCATTGGCACCATCTGAATCCTGCAACCCAGAAAGACTTGACCCTGAGAAGAAGTCAGGAAAGACTTTTTTAAGTTTATTGTGAACTCCAGACTTTGAAGAAGAGAAATGGTAAAATGAAGATTTTGCAAAAGAACCTTTAGAGAGGATGACTGAATCAGCAGGTCTTCTAAGTAAGGAAAATTTTGGATCCCTTGAAGCCTGCAAAAAGCAATCACAGGAGCGAGCCATCTGTTAAACATCCTTGGGGCAGTAGAAAGGCCAAAGGGCAAAGCACAGAACTGAAAATGCCAGGAAGCAACAGAGAAATTCAAAAACCTCCAGAAGAGAGGAAGGATCGGAATATGGAGATAAGCATCCTTGCAATCCAGAGACATCAGAAAGGCCTGAGATAGCAAGAGAGGAAAAAGGATCTGAATGAACAACATCCAAAAGGAAGGCACCTTCAGGAAGGTGTTTAGATGAGAGAGCTCTAGAATTGGTCTCCAAGTATCTTCTTTTCTAAGCACTAGAGACATTGTTGAATAAAACCCCTTCCCCCTTTGGGACACAGGCACCTGTTAAACAGCACCCTGAGACAAAAGATCTCGAAGAACCTCTGGGAAAAAAGGAAGTTGTTCCCAAGGAGGCTGAGGAATGGCCATAAAAGGAGGATGGGAATTCTACATCATGAAGTAACCCTGATGAATGATTGACAGAACCCAAGAATCCTGGGTGATTTGAAGCCTAATAAGAAGAGAAAGAAAGACGAAAAGAAAGAGGAATGTGGTTGGGAACAGGTGGATAGTCAGACAGCACCTGGTTTGTCAGGAAAGGAAGACTTGAGCATCCCTGCAGTCTGAATGGGCCATTTACAACCCTTTTTACCTTTAGCAGGAGGGTGAGATTGCCTATGAAAAAAGACTGGCTTAGAAGGGACATTTCTCTGAAATTTAGGCACTGGAGAAACAAAGACAAGTTTAAGCCCCTGTAAGGCCTTCCACTTGTCCTGAAGAGACTTAAACCAGCAGCCACTTCCCCAAACAAAAGTTTATTATCCAGAGGAGCATCCAGCAACTTAGCCTTAATATCATTGGGTAAAGGTTGAAGCTGAAACCAAGCATACTTCCTCCGTACTGAACCAAAAGCAGCAGCCCTAGAAGAGGCATCTGCTGTATCATAACTACATCTGATAGAATGATGAACTACTTGAGAGAAAGTCCCTAGCAAGCAAAGAACAGAGGATTTACTCTCGGAATCTGGAAGATCAGAAAAAAGCTGATAAGCCTTAGAAAGAAGAACCAACACATACCTAGATATATGGGTCTCATAATTAATAGCCCTAAACACTAGGGTAGCAGAAGTATAAACCTTCTTACCCATCCTGTCCATGGTTCTGCTGTCCTTGTCAGAAGGCAGTAACTTGGATGAAGGAAACAATTTGGACAGCTTATCAGAGGTTACAGACAGCCACAGAGGGGTCAGCAGCAGGACATTTAAACAAAAAGGAACAGTCCTCAGGCACCTATAAAACCTATCAGACTTCTTAGGAGCAGGGGGCAGAGAATCAGGCACTTTAGAGGCATTAGAAAAAACATCTAGTAAAGCAGACAAGATACGAGGAAGAGCTGCAGGTTTAGGAGATTCCATCTGAAGTAACTCATAGTACCTCTTATGGATATCAGAAATCTGGGCACAATCCCACTTAAAAATTCCATCATCCTGGAGATTGTGTCCCCAAAGGAAATTTCCTCAGAAGGAGTATCTGGACTATCTTCTGTTTCCTCCTTCTCTACTAAAAAAAAAAAAAAATACACTTTATTCAGCTGCTTTTATTGTAACTGTGTTATTCCTACTTTATTACCTTATTTTTGCTGCATGGTCTTAAGTGTTCAAGTGCTTTTATTCTGCTGCATTTATTACTGCTCGTTAGTAGCCTGATTCATCTGTTATTCTAAGCATCTTAGTTTTGGTTTTTCCACTTGTGCTTCAGGCCAGTTACTTTACATTTTACGAAGGTTTTTCTGGTCTACACTCATATGGACAAACCTTTATCAAAACCGTCTCTCCATAAGTCTGCCCAAGTATTCGGAATACTACTTCTGGACAATTCCCATCACTTTCTCCTGCAAGCCTGGTCGATATGGGCATACTGAGACAGTGGAGCAACTGCCTCATGTTTACTGACAAGCATAATTCATCTGCTTGCAAGAATTGCATCTACATTAGTAACCTGGAATCCATGCTCTTTCATGCCACAGTCAGTACTCCTAACAAAGCGGAGATTGCCAGCACAAACACCATGCCACTCGCATCACATAGCCAAGCACAACACACATTCACCTATGCAGAGGTGCTCAATAAAAACTTACCTAAACTGCAGCGACTGCCAAAACACACTCATAAACATTCCACACACAGCACCAAACACATCACACACAGCAGGCAACACAACAGTGTCTCACAAGCACAGCCCATAAGGCAAAACAATAAACTATCACAGCTCACAAGGCATAACAGTAAACAAAACATACTAGTCATTGGTGACTCAGTTGTGAGACACACCGATGTCCCCCTCACAAGGCTTGACAAGGAGAAGATCATGGTCAGTTGTCTGTTGCCAGGATCCACCACACCACACATGCACTTAAGTCTCTCCACAACAAGTACAAGTATAACTCTGTCATTGTCCATGTTGGTGTGAATGACTTGTGACGTACCTCCCTGGACTATCTAAAGAGAGACATGATTGAGCTCTGAGAGTATGTGTCCCAGGCAGATATGACCCTAGCCCTAAGCAGCATCCTACCTTCACCAAGAATGATACCACAATACCAACAAAAAATAACTGACTTCAACAATTGGCTTAGTTTCTGGTGTCATTCCAAGGGGATCCAGTATCTGTCTGCCTGGGATGACACATTTGACAGGCCTCGATGCTTTGTCAGAGATGGCCTTCACCTGTCACCACTGGGATTCTGGATACTGGTCAAGGCCCTCACCTTGCCCATTGTGCTTTTTTTTAGGCAATGTCCCAAAGGCAAATCTTCCAACATAAAAGATCTGTCAAAAATCAAATTGAAGGTCATGCTGCTTAATGTTAGAATCCTTAACCTGAAAATGCACTCACTGGAGGCTCTCCTTGCACTGGAAGATGTCAATGTCTGTGTGGTCATGGAAACTTGGTTCAGGGCTGCGGAAAGCACCCCTGCCTCACCAGGCTATACCTCTTTACACACATTCAGATCCCAAAATGAGGTTGGGAAGACTAACGGTGGTGGAGTATCTATTTTCATTAAGGACAGGCACACTTCCAGACTAGCTTGCCAGCATGACGCACTGGAACTACTCCAGGTGCAACTGATGGTTGGCAAGACACCCATTCAAGTTATAGCCAGCTATAGACTCCCTCCATGACTCAGGACACCCACTCCTCTTACCAAGATCTAGTTGACTCCATCAAGGTACCCCTAACATCCTGATCCTTGATGACTTCAACTACCCCACCATAGACTGGGTGAACTATTCCTGCACTAATGCACTTACTGAATGATTTCTTGACTTCATCAGTTCTAACGCACTTGACCAACTTGTCTCAACCCCCAAAAGGGGAGATAACATTCTGGACTTGGTTCTCACCAACATTGGTGACAGCTGCACCACTCCCATAGTATGTTCCTCCCTGGTGAGATCAGATCATCGGACTGTCTCATTTGAAGTTTCTATCCCACCCAACCCCCCCTAGCCATAATCAAGTGAAAAAACTTCTCAAAAGCTGACTACAACCTCCTAAGGGAGGGTATTAGCAGCTTCACACCATCACCTCTCTCAGAGGATGCAGAAAACTATGCTGATCAGTACAACAATGCAGTATACAAGCACCTGTACAACTGCATGGACTCCACCATACCCGAAAGAAATAAAACCTGCTCCTCAAGGAAAAACAAACCTGTTTGGTGGACATCTGCTATCAACAGGCTTTATAACAAAAGCAAGAAACTGTTGTCCAAGGGTAAAAAGAAACAAATTCCAAATTGGAAAAACTCCCTCGTTAGCCTCAACAAGCAAATTAGATCACTAGTGAAAACCTCCAAAACTAATTATGAATTGAAACTAGCCTCCAAAACAAAGGGAAACCACAAAGCCTTCTTCAGTTATGTCAGAAACTTCCATGACAAGGCCCAGGATTGTTCCGAATTAGTACTTAACAGTATCACTTATACTGATTTTGTTGACTTAGCCAACCTGCTAGCAGATAGGTTCAGGTCAAACTCCCCCCCCCCCATGGCCCTTTTGACATCCCCGATACTTGTCCTTCACCTCATATCTCCATAGATCAAGTGTTAAAGGCCCTATCCAAGGCAAAGAACAGAGCTTCCATGGGACCTGATAGTATCTCAGGCTGTATTCTGCACCATCTCCAGCAAGAACTGGCTTTGCCATTGAGCATCCTATTCAACCACAGCCTAAGTACAGACTTCATTCCAACAGAGTGGAGAACTGCCATTGTCATCCCCTTGCACATAGCATAGGTGGTGCCACTACTGACCCTGGAAGCTATCACCCCATTAGCCTGACAAGTCCAGTCTGTAAAGCCATGGAGTGTATTATTATGGATCTCATAAACAAGGACATAGGCAATCTCCAAGCACTTGACCCCATGCAGTTCATAGTTCATAGTTCATAGTTCATAGTTTAGGACTAAGCTAACTGCCCTTGCAAGCCATTTTAAGCCTAGCCAATTATCCCTTGTGAGACTCAAGCTCTGCACCTTGTGTTTGTAAGGTAAACACCTTAGCCATTAAGCCACCCTCCAGATTCATCAAGGGCAGATCTTGCCTGTTGAACCTGATTGACTTCTGTGAGACTGTCACCAAGGCCATGGATGAGGGAAAGTCAGTATATACAGCTTACCTTGACTTGGCCAAGGCCTTTGACACAGTCCCACATTCAGGCATCATCAAGAAGCTAACACAACTTGGTGTAAATCCCTGTCTCATCAGGTGGTTGGCCAACTGGCTCACTGACAGGGTCCTCAAGGTCAAAATAGGCACCTCCACCTCT
This sequence comes from Protopterus annectens, assembly GCF_019279795.1. Classification (NCBI taxonomy): domain Eukaryota; kingdom Metazoa; phylum Chordata; order Ceratodontiformes; family Protopteridae; genus Protopterus; species Protopterus annectens. Next base: position 531,529,135 of record NC_056750.1, on the reverse strand, counting down.
GATAGCAGACCTGTCACTGAATAGAGTGGACAGGCTCAAATCACTGTCACTCTACTCGGTATCGTACAGATTGCTCAGAGGTGATCTGCGTCTCGCCTACAAGGCAATCTTGGACCCTGCCCTACTAGAGATGTTCCATATTTGTAAGTCAAACTCCTTGCACATTACTCAGTCAAAAGGTCTGAATCTAATATGCGACATCAACAAAACCTGTGGGAGAGACAGGTTTGTCTCCCAGAGGCTGCCCCATCTCAGGAATAGACTTCTCATACACGTCAAACAGAGTATCTCTCTCTCACTGACCCTCTTCAAGTGCAACCTTGATGAGAGATGGGAAATCACAAATTTGATCCAGGGATTCCACCTGTGTCCCTCATTGACAGGGGCAACAGGTGCTGATTGAGGTTTCTTTTTGGAGATAAACTCTTGGCTAGGCTTGTAAGGGGCCCATGGCCATTAGCCTAGTAACCTCCTATGATTCTATTTGATTCCTCCTCCTCAGACCCATAGTCTAAAGGAGGAAGAATCTGTGTAGAATAAGTAAGGGAATCTTCATCAGATTCCAACTCTTCCTGACAATAATTTAATTCCCTGTTCCTTTTAGGTGAAGAAAAAGCCCAAGGAGGAGCAGGAACTGAAACCCCTTGAGGAGGCCTTAAAAAGAGTAAAGCATTAAATAACCCCTGAGTAAAGGCCTGCCACTCACTTTGTGGGTCACTAGGAGCAGAAAAAAACATGTCTAGTTTTCTGTTTCTTTTTAAAGGGAAGTTCATCCTAGAAATCTGAGAGGGCCCTGACTCAGGATGGCATTATACAACCATAGTAGGAACTTCTTCCCTAAAAAGAAACTGCAAAACTCCCCTAGACCCATCGGAAACAGCTGCGGTTCCCCCTGAACACCCAAAATTGAAACCTGCAAAGCTTTGTCAGACATGCTGCCAGCCATATCTTCACTGACCTTCAACCAGGACGTGGCAGAGGAATCCGGCAACACAACTAGGTGAGTCTCTGGGTTTGTAATAACCTTGGGACAAACCCCCAGCAGAGGCTGGACAACAGAAGATTTCAGTCTTACCCTTTTTACCTTTTTCTTCCCTGCTGACTGACCCTCGGGGCAGGAATTTCCATCCATGGTTTCCAGCTTAAGATGCTGATTCTCAAGATACAATAAAAGGGAAGAAAGCCTAATATGAAGGGTTCTCAGGACAAATCCCTGACAAATAGAACAAGACGTATAGTCGTGAGAAGCTGCTAGGCAAAAAAGGCACTTATCGTGGCAGTGTTTATGGGGGAGTCTGTCTCCCTCACTGGCATTTACCTTTCCTGGCTGGCATTAACTCCCCAAACAGCACAAAAACAATGAATAGAAGGAAAAAAAAAAAAAAACAACTGGGTACTTATCTGCAATGGTGAGGACTTCAGCAAACTGGAGAAATCACCAAAGTTCCAATAAACAGAAAAAAATGGGAAAAAACAGATGAAGGCAAACAGACCAATGGTTAAAAACAGCATTCGGACTGGCGGCAAAGAAGTTCTGAGGATGGTACAACTGAACAATCCTATATGTCCTGCGCTGCATGAGGATTGTATAGGTGACATTGAGCATACCTTAAAACAGTGGTAGACTTTGGTAGACAGCCCAGAGGAGGGGCTTCATGGTAGGGAATCCCATATAGTAATGAATACTGTAGTGGTGAATGTAAGGACATCAACAAAATCCTACTAATGCAGGAGGCCCAGACACAGGTGAAACAAGAGCAGTTACACAAACAAAAGCAAGTGAGTGAAGCAAGACTCCAGCAACCTCAGTACATCACAATTCAGCATTGTAAAGCATCTGTCTACACAACTAAGCTTGTTTAATTGCTATACAGACATCTGCTTAAAGGAGAATGAAAGCAATCAGGAACATGGAAACAAAAGTAACCATTTAGTAAAGAAAAACTCATGGATACCAGCAGGCAGTTCATATAGACAGGGTACAGTCATTCCTCTTCTCATTAGGAACAGCAACTGCAAGCAACAGGTCTCAAATCACAACCCAAAAGTCATCTCCAAGTAATGTATCTGCTTTCTGGGCCAAACCCAGATGAAACAAAGGTAATGTACAAACAAAATTGAGTTAGTAAAGCAGAACTCAACACATACAATACCCTACAGAACAACACCATAGAGTACCAGCCCATGCAACTAAGCTTCTTATAATTAGTAGGCAATTGCTTGTCAGCAACAAAGGACCAACAGACAGCTGTGAGGAAAACTCAGGACAAACTGCATCAATTTCAGGTAGCTAGATTTAGAACCATTCTTCTTCTCATCACAAACAACAAACACCACCACCCAGCCCAAATTTAGCAATGGTCCAAACCCAGATGAAACAAGGGCAATATGCAAAGTCCAGTTAGTACAGCAGGACTGCACCAAGCAGTACTTAATTATTTTAGAATGTATTGCTTATATTTCTAACATTAGATAATTATGCTTCCAGTCTTTGATGTATTCATAATTGTTCTCTGTTGATGATTTTTACTTGCTTGAACTTATTAAACTTTCAGTAGAAAATGTAATCATGACAAGGTAAAGCAGTTGACCCTCCCATAAGAATGCAGTTAAACTAAAGCACTATGGGGGTTCCCTTCACGTTGCTGTATTTATTTTCATTATTATAGTATCAGCCTTAGTTCTACAGGTTTTACAAAGATGCAGTTTCTTGCCATTGTGGTGCCGTGAGACTTGTGTTGCCATTGCTGGTGAATGTAAGCAGACGTTAATCTCCATTAAATCCTAGTGAGCAATGGGAAAGTGTATGGCATTTTTTTTTTTAATTTGGCTTTAGTAATAAACATCACAACTTTTATTTTCACCAGACTGACTTTCATGGATTCTTCAAAAAAACTGCATAACTTTTTAAATATTTTTTTTAATCTTCCTTACTCAACAATCTTGTCATTCTTTCTGTGACACTCAAAGTCTTCATTCCTCATTGATGCCGGCAGGTTATAGTCATGGCTGGGGGTGGGGGGTTGAATCTGAATATGACTGACATTTTTTGAGAGCACCTAACATCTCAGTGTATCTTGGCAGTTGCTACAGGTTATAAGTAGTTAATGGAGGCAGTGGTGGGGATAGTGGAGATGCCACTCACTCAAGAAAGTGATTGCTTTCAGTGGCAATCTTCCCTCCCCCAGAAGCTGATGCTTCTCATTAACTTCCCCAGTCACCCTCAGACACTGTCTTTCTAATTTGGCATGTATTCTATAGACACCTGCTTTCTGATATGCACAGACACTCATACACACACAAAATTCATCTAGAAAGGGTGAACTGAGAATAGTCACAGTTTTTCTGTTCCCCATGCTTGCTCATCCAGTGCCTGGGCCACTAACCAAGCCTAGATCAGCTGGATTGTATTATTAGAACTGTCCTTCTATACAATGGAATACCATTTTATTTGTATATGTATATCTGTATCTATATCCATCCATCTATACATTTTATATATCTATCTATATATATATATATATATATATATATATATATATATATATACTTCACTTGACCTAAAGCTCATTTGACTGACACCCATTTGATTGATACCCAATTGACCAAAACTTAATTTGATCTAAAACTCATTTGACTGACTCCTATTCCACCAACAGCTTACAATGTTGAATTTCAACATATTAAATCTTAAATCATAGACAAGCACACATAGAATACCAGTAACTAACCCTTTCTAGAACTTAAAAATGACTTACTAACCATTTTAACAGAAAAAGGACAATGTACAACCAAACTAGGTGGGGGGGCTACCTACACCCCCCCTAATTATATATACTAACTCCAGGATCGCACTACAGTGGGGAAAAGGGCATATACCTTTAACTTGCCTTACAGTATTCTACATGCTGCCACTACTGCTGGGAATGCACACATTTGCCAAATTACTTTAGATCCTTCCCATAAAAATGTAAATATAAAAACCCACATTTAGAAACACTACAACACTACTATCTATATGACTTTCAGAATTCTAACAGTCATCACTATAAGTTACAGTAATTCTTTTTATCACAAACAAGTCACAGGTGAAGAAAAACCCACAACAAGTCTATGTCTTACATGTCGGTGAAATGGGAGTCAGTCAAATGAGTTTTAGGTCAAATTAAGTTTAGGTGACTTGGGTGTCAGTCAAATGAGTTTTAGGTCATATACATATTCATATAGGTTTACTATCATTTGTGCAAATGACATTCTGTCGGCACGTATGCTGCCGAAAATCAGAATGTCATGCACAAAACGAAAAGTGTATGCGATAGTCGAAGACAGTAATGCGAATGCAGTAGTGCATTCTCATAAGTGTGTTTGACTATATGTATGGAGATCGCGGTACAGTGGGGAGTGGAAATTCATCCATATCCTCACTGTAGTGCGATCTCCTGCAAAAACGTGATTTGTCATATAGGAGTTTGATTTACATCAGCTCAAATGTGGCTATCACATGATGTTTTCGGTGACAATGTCGACTTAAATGCATCAGTCATTTGGGTCGACATTGTGTAGGAGTGGAGAGTTGGGTTTCGGTGTTTATTTTCGTTATTGCGAATGGCAAATGTTTTGCCGTTCACAATAATGATAGTAAACCAATTATATATAAATCTGAGTCTATCTATCTATCTATCTATCTATCTATCTATCTATCTATCTATCTATCTATGTATTTGTATGTATATCTCTCTTGCCTGTGATTGAAAGTTTCGAATGTCAAGATTAAAAAACAGCACTAAGAAGTCTGAACACACAAAAAACTGTGTACCCTATGCATCAAAGTTACAAAAGCTTGAGAAAGGAAAAGCATTTCCTCTCCTGATCTTCACTCTAAATCCCCCAGAACACTACTCCCTGCTCCACCTTACCTTAACGATGCCCCTTCCCCCAACCCTAACCCTACACCTTACTTGAATAAAATCTTCCTGTAACACTGCCAGTACACAAGACACACTCAGATGCACAAACACACACACACTAACTACACCACATATATCCCTTTACCTAACCTTAACCCTAAAATACACACACTTGCACACAAGCATACAAAATCTGTCCCCTTAACTAACTCTAACTCTCACTTACACGCACAAACATTGTCACACCCTTCAACCCCATTCATGCTTCTCAGTGAAACATTACCGACATTTCAAAGGAACATGTGCATTTAATTGAAGGTCTTGATATACACCCAATAACTATTTCAGATCCTATGCTAATAATAACTAAAATAAAAACACAAGGTAATTAAATAAAAATGAGATCCTGGTGCTTTCCTACCTTTCTGTTGAAAAAAGAGGAGTTTAAGAAACTAGCAGTGGAAATTATTCAGGAACTATTAAAGAAGCAAGAAATTTCTTCTGAAAATATATCTACGGAGTGGGATAAAATTAATGTGGAGTTTAAAATAGGGTGGAAATAAAAGAAAGGGAGATATGGTTAAGAAGTAGCAAGAATTATTTAGGACTGACAAATGTTAAAGTATTGGAAAATAGTGGGAATCCCACAGAACAAGAAGAGGAGCAACTGCAGAATGCTAAACAGAAAATAAGGGATTACCTTGATAATAGGCATGACTTTAGAAAGATTGCTGTTAAGCAACTGTTTTTTGATAATAACCTAGAGCACAAAAACTTTTAGCACAACAACTCAGGCAAAAGAAAGTAGATAGGGCTGTCGCGAAGCTTTGGGAACCTATAACAAGGAAGATAGCAAGAGATCCTCTAGAAATATTAGAAATATTTCAGAAATTGTATGGAAGTCTGTATAAAGCAGAGAAATATGGAAATCATGAAAAGGAACAAATGGAAATGTTTATGGAAGAAATAAATATGGCAAGGTTAGAGGTGCATGAGGCTCAATTACTAACAGGAAAGGAGGAGGTGAGATAACAATGGTGATGTATAACCAATCTACAGGAAAGTCCCCATGAATAGATGGTATTCCTGTGGAAGTTTGGAAGCTAGGAGGGAAACAACTGATAAAGATCTGGAAGGTTTTGTTTAACAGTATTTTAAGAGGAGAAGTACCAACATCCTGGAAGAAATCAGCAGTAGCTGTAATACCTAAAGAGGGTAAAGATCTATCAGATCCAGCTTCATACATGCCCATTTCAGTAAAAAAAAAAAATAATAAACATGTTTATGTCTATAATGGTTAAAAGAGTGCAAAAATGTCAAAATTGATAGATATGAATCAAAGTGGTTTTGTGGAGGGGAGGCAAATATTTATCAGCATTCTGCTTTCCAGGGGGGAAGCAGAAGGTAAGAAAATACCACTATGGTTGGTGGGTCTTCATGCAGAGAAAGCATTTGACAGAGTAAGCTGAGACTTAATGAGGAGGGCAATGGAAGCATTTGCATTCTGTCATAAAAAATATAAGGTTGATTAGAAAGAGATAACTTGGAACACATTTTCTGGGAGTGTCATGAGGCAGCAGACTTTAAAGATTCCCTGCAGATTACTATATCAGAGATACAGGGTGAGCAAATTGTTATAACTAAGGAAATTATTTTTTTGAACTATGATAAATCAGAATTGCCTGGGGACTGTAAAACCTTGCTGAGTCTAATTATGGTGGCTGCCAAAAAAGCAATTACTAGAAAATGAAATCAAAGTCTAAACCAACTTTACTAGACGTGGCAAATATAGTAACAAAGGAAAAGCAACTGGAACTGGGATATTTAGAAAAGTGTAGGAGCAAATTGTTGGAATAGTACATGCAGAGGAAAATGATGTTTAAAAAAGGCAGGATTTGAAAGAGCTATGTAATGTCTGACTGACAATGACTGGACAGATTAAAAGATCTATAATGTTTACAACTACAATTGTGTCAATGGGGTTTGTAATGTGTAATGTTTGCAACTAAAATTGTGTCAGGATGGTTTGTTTTCATTTATATAAATGCAAGACAGTCTACGTCATATGTGGTAATTTAATAAAGATGTTTCCTGTTAAAAAAAAAAAATGAAACATCCCCTCAACATTTTGACTGTTTGACTATCCATACGTTTGATTTTGTCAACTAAATGGCTGTTTGACAAAATGCCATAAACCCAAATATATGGGTGTGTTATAATAAAACAACACAGCTTCCTGTGAAGGCATTTATGATGAGGTGTAAGCCTCAAAAAGAAGAGCTTATTAAAAAATTATTTGTGCCACCATTTTTGTTGTTTTATTACCGTTTCATATATTTTGCAGGCAGAAGAGGTATTGTCTGGTGACTGATATGTACTTTATAAATCCAAAATAAACAGCACAAATTATAAGAGCTGGTTCTATTTTATATTTTTGTTTTGAAAAATGTTAATAAATATTATACACAGTAAGATCCTTATTACTGAAGTTTAGGACACCCCTGATGGAATTGTAAAAGATGGGGAGAAGGTAATTTGATTAATACACTGAAAATTCTGTTAGAAAGGTTGCTATCAGACTGAGTGACAAACTAATCATCCATTCTGTGCTGTAGTCATGTAGGGGCACAGATTCAAAACCCTTTTGCAGGTCTATAACTACAAGACTAGTCAGTGCTTCCCCAGCCATACTGCAGTAAATGTTAGATCCAAAAGAGGCAAAAGCTGCCAGAGTGCTATAGTACTATGTACCTTATACAAGCCACAGAATGCCAGATTATTCTTAAGATTTATAAAAATGTCCAAGGCTTAGGCAAGTGCAGAAAAAAAAAAGAGAATGGTCTAAAAATCCAGAAAGTTTCCACCTTGCCATACTTATGGAATGTTATAACTGACTGATTATGTAATTTTTACAGAAAGGCAGGCATCAAATATTCTCCAAGGAAGATTACTAGATGAGAATGAAAAGTCGGTACTTACGTATTATCGCAACCAGATTTCCGCACTGACATTATTCTGTCTGTGTGCATGGAAACAGGTTGCTTAACCTAAAAAGGGATCTGTTGAGAATTAAGCATTAGTCTGTCTCAGTGGGTATGAGCCCAGAAGAGGAGTACGGGTGAAATTTTGTACTTGTGGATGACGCGCCTCATTTCTCCTGTAACTGCATGTTGCCGAAACGTTTGCCCTGCCTTTCGTAAAATGTTTCATTTTCTTGTGAATCGCTAATGTTTACTGTTTGTCCATAATGCCAGGCTTAAGATTTTCATACTTACATGGACCTTACTTTATTTGCTGAAGAATCAGGGGCAAATCCAAAAAGTAATTGGGAGTTATCAGGAACCTTTCTTTGATATTACTCTAATTCACTTTAAAAGTTAATAAAACACAATGCTTAACATCAAAGCGCATTTTTTAAAAACACAAAGTATGAAACTTGTCGGGTATTATAGACATGTCTGTAATCCTCACCCCTTCACCAGAAACTCTAACATTTTACGAGGGATAGGGCAAAAGCATGAGGCAAAATTAGGGATGTTTTGCCTTCTCTGAAGGAAGCCTTCCATTCAGTGCAAGGAATCCGTTCATCAGAACGGTAGCAGACATGATAACTTAAGAGTGCATGTGTAATGCATGCAAAAACTGGAAGAGGGTTTTCAGAAATGTTTCTTTTCCTGAAGGTAATGCAAACTTAATCCACAGCAGTAAACACAGTAAATACCACATTGCAGTGTTTCATGTCCTCCTTTCTATAGAAGTATGCGAAATTCAGAACCGCAAAAATCTGGTTGCGGTAATACGTAAGTACCGAAAAGTCAAATGGGTATGTGTGGAATGAATGCAAGTAAAAATTCCGGATAAGGCCCATCTGTCCTTGGTCTTCCACATAAGAGAAGTTTCTTTGACAATTTGTAGTAGTAATTTTAAAGGCTCAAGGGTAAAGAATAATTAGAAACCAAAATATTGGTTAGTGTTATTATTTCCTTTTAAGGAAATATAATACCGTGAGTTAATGAGGATTGCTTTTAGATTTATTGTACAGATAATTGGCTGGTGTGTAGAGTTCTTCCTGAATTCTGTAAAGACACTGACAAAGGCCTGTACAGTGTAGAAAGGGTCACTTTAAATGTTTTAGCTAAAGTTAATATGTGACTGTAATCAGATTATTTTCTCCACTTCAAGTAATTAATATGCAACAAGAATAGTCCAGATTTGTTGATTTGAGCAAATAATTTTCATTTCATTTTGTGTAAATTTTTTTGCAAACAGAGATTGCTGCTTTTATTGCTAATGTTGCTACAGTAACTCTGCCAGGACTAATCACAGCCACTATCCTTGTAAACTTTCAGGCTTTGTATTTGTTTTAGAATAAAGCCCAGGGTCAAACGAGACCCAAGAGACAATTTGATGTCTAAAGTGCCTCCTAGTTCATGATAAATGCTTCTGCTGAAGTGCTAGTACAGTATCAATAAAAATGTTTAAGGCAGTATTACAGTGTGAATGGGACAAGAGATTATTCCAGTCACATTGGACATATTCTAGAACCAAAAGATGTTGATAGTTCATAGTGAGAGATACAGAATGCAGCACTAACACAGACTGAACAAAAATTTTGTCTGGGCAGCTGGTTACCGAGCATTCTAATGTTGAGTGAATACTTCTTTTAGAGTTGGGATAGTAGATGTATGAACTAATTGTTTTAGGGAGGCCTTGCTAAAGTAGATTCAAGCTGTTGTATAATGGTGAATGAATGTAAAATGAAGTAATATGTGAAGACATAATTTTTACAGGAAGGCAGGCATCAAATATTCCCCATGATAACTGTAGTTCACTTGAATGTTGCAGGCAGAAGGCTATATAACAGCATTTTTATTAAAGTTTTAATCATCCTCCAGTTAAACAGTGGAAAATGACCCACTTTTCGTCAAAGACAGATTTATTTACAGAAGAGGTTTGTTATTAATGTATTTTTCAGTTTTTGGAAACTAGTAACAGCATTCCTCCTGATCTATGGCTTTTTTTGGCTTTTGTATTTGCATACATTTATGTAATCGATGGTATCAAATCAATGTTAGGTTTAACTTAGCATTCTTAAATATCTATGCTATGCAGCTCATTGTCTTCAATGTAGCATTCTAGGAGATGTACATTGCTTTTAGGCTAAAAGCATGGACAGTACAAATCTTGACACCTTTAGCACTTATAAGTGCTAATCTAATGAGAGGTAACTTAAATATTGTTCATCATTCCTGTCTTTGAGCTGGTAGGGGTGGAGTTCAGACATCCCTAAGTTTAAAGTGGAATGCAAATAATGCATTTTATAGACGACCTCTGCATAAAGATTTTCTAGGTGGTATAGAAATACTAATTTAAGAGGGACCGAAAGAGAAGCAAGAAATAATTATGAGAACAAGAAGTGAAATCACAGTTCCCAAAAGTGAGAAAGAAAATTTAAAAGAAAATAAGGGAATTAGGGTTGCCTGTGTAAGTGTTACAGGTGTATGGGTGGTTGAGTATGAGGTGAATATATGTCTCAGTGAAATGGTAAAATACTTAATAGAACAATATGCTAAATATTTCTTCAGATAAGCTCAGTTTTGCACAATACCAGTGCAGTGGAAAGTATATTTTAATACCAGTAAGCCCACTACAGCTAACAATAAAAAAAATTTCCCTCTTACAAGTAGCTAGAATGTAAACACCTATTTCTATATATCACAGTTTTTTTTGCAATATAAAACAATATTTAGATTTGTTCTACTCTAACAGATGGATTATCATAATTATTATAATCAATGAAATGTGTGAATTCTGGAGAAACTGAGGGGAATACTGCAAAATGCTTTGGAACTTGCCACCATCACTGGGTGTATGTGATGAACTGGGGTTGTAGTGCTGTGTTTGTGTGGGTATGCTGGGATATAGCCTCAGCAGGTGTTGCAAAATTGTAGCTTGCTCATATAAATAGTTGCAGGGCATGCATGGAAGATGTGTGGGAATCCTGTGCACATCCACTTCCAGGGGAGCTGACAGCTATTAGCATGGCCTTGGCCAGAGGTAGGTGTTCAGCAAGACTGTGAGTGGCATCCTGTACCAGATGCGCCACCTCACAAGTACAATCAAAGTGGAGGTGCAGTGTGATTGTGGCTTTCACCTTCCATATCCAAGATGGTCACCTTCAGTAGAGGTAGTAATAGAGAGTCTGTTGGTCGAACACCTGGCACAAGACATTGGAATACATTAGGTCCTGCCCCAAAAACATTAGGCAATTAATCCAGTCAAAAATGTCACACATACAGAACATTCACATCTATAGATCTTTATGTACACCTGCAATACCTATATTTTCTGTGCAAGATGAGATGTTTCTAGCCTGTGGCTCTACAATGGCCGTGGATAATCAGTGGATTGCAAACACTGGCACGGCTAGTTCTGGGGGAGAGTGGTATCCATGCTGTCTATGGGCACAAGTATGTACACCTATATAGTCATCAATATGCCCTATGGAGCTTGAGGCAGACTATTAAGGGCTAAATCACAGGGTTGTGACACACTGCCCTGTCCTGTGTGTGTATGTGTGTGTGTGTGTGTGTGTGTGTGTGTGTGTGTGTGTGTGTGTGTGTGTGTGTGTATGGTACCAACAGGCACAGAGGCTGTATCCATGGCTTGGATAGGGGATGTGGTCTGCACACTCCCTGTGTCCAGCACCGGCATTGTACTCCCTGACTGTGCCAGCTATTCACCACCACTGTAATCAGAGTCAGACCCCAGAAGACCTAGTATAACTATAACCCATATCTTCTACTTTACTGCCAGTGCAGAAATAATACGTACAGTGAATATTGGCAGTACTGGAAAATATAACCTTACCTCGAGCAGGTAGTCTTGTAGCTTGTAGCCCTGATGTACTTAAAGTGCAGGGAGCACACAAATTCAGTGTCAGAAACAGCAGTAAAGGGATCAATCAAAATTATTCTTGCTTTAATAGAGGAAGAGTAAAACACAACTGGAGCATCTCCAACAGTACTCTTAAGGCATGCCGCCATGGGAACAAGATGATCCCACACAGAGTAGCCAGAAATATCCTGTCTCTTTCAATGGTGGTTTAACCTGTAGTCTGCCTCCAATTGTTCTTTTTGCACAAGTTGGATAGTGCTATTTTTTGCACCACAAATCATGTCTATGTCTCTACATCTGACCTGCTTATATATGTAGTTCTGGTGACCTACAACATTCGTATTTACTACTACATCCTGCTAAGCATGGTCATGATAGGGCTGGTCAGCAGCCTTTTGACTGAGCAGCTGTTAGCCATGAGAATGGAGGACCTGTACCAAGCCTTCATTCTCCATGAAGGAGAACTTGCTTTCCCATGCTTTAACTTTGTCAGGCATGGTGCTGTGTGGAGAAAGAATACTCTATGTGAATATGTCACTAAGGACTGTTTGTCAAAGTACACTATCTGTAGTGCACTGCACATCCTGTGCAGTGCTTTGGAAGAGTTAACAATTTCACATAACTGTAAAGTATTGTATGACACAGGCTGAAATCCACCCATACAATCCCAAACCCCAACCCACTTAGTTATCCACACATCCCACTCAGCAATAAACTCCCCCTATGCTGCTTAAATAGAATTAAACACAGTGAGGTATGAGCCATCATGTAGGTAACCCCAGTTGTATAGCCACTGTGCTCCTCATTTACACAGTTGCAGCTACCCAAGCACAATATTGACATCACCTGCAACTGCTGCAGTATATTGACTGCCAGTAGGCAACCTGACATGAGATGTAGAGTGTCTGTGTGTGTGATAACCTGTATAAGCATAGATGACTTACTTTGCTTGTCTTCACAACTGTAAACTCATAATAGAGCTGTCTAGTGTACAGCTGACTAGAACTCAGGAAGGCTGACACCTGATAGCTATAGTGGATAAGTAGTTCCAAACAGTCTCATATGTAGGCTTAGATGGTGTTGATCACCTGCCTAAGCACCTGCTAGGTGCACTGAGCATATGTGAGCATCCTAATGGCAAAAAAGGTTCCCTGCAGTTCATGGTTTAAACCTGCTAGCTATAGAAGAGCTAAAGAGTAATACCTCTGAAATAAATTAACTACATGGTTCAGACCAGAACAGGGCCTACCATATTTCACACCTTCCAGTCCCCTTTTCAGCATAGTGAAAAATGTCATCATAGCCCATGTTGCATCCTGCCAGTGGTTATTCTACTAAGTTGCTCCATGTTTAGAGACAATTTTAACAATGTGGAATGGCTGTGACTGCAAGATAACGGCCATGAATATCTGTATGAGATCTTGAATATGACCACAGCTTCCAGTGACACTGTTTTATACAGGGTGCCCTGGTGGTGCTAAGGATACCCAAGTACTTTCTTTTTTATTTTCATAAGAAAACACTGATATTGTTTGATTGGGGACTGCTGTGAGGTTTCCCAGTATAAGGTGGATGCCTGGCACTATCTTGGTAGGGTAGTCAAGAATTCCAGAGGCATGACATTCCTTGAACTGGCCAGCTGAACAGGCATCAATACAGTGACCTATGGAGGTATCATCCAGATGTTCTTAGCTATAGGAAGAAGATGATGTCAGAGTGAGGGTGCCTGAGATGTTAGCATGCTACAAAGATTTTTTTCTTTTTTTTTCTGTACTACCAGTGTGGCCTGTACAGTAGTTACATCTCTCTTGTTTTTCACAGCCCAGGAGGCTATTGCAGAGAGTAACATCTCGTACTTACAGAGATTGTCCCACCTTTCCTGGTGCAGGTCTGACTACACCTGTTATCCTATATTTATATTCATTATTATTGCATTTATATCATGTATTTATATTTAAGCAATAACCGTTGAGTTGGTGTGGTTATATTGAGGATTCACCCATGGTTGGGATGGTTTGATCACAAGGGTGAAGCCTGATTGACATTATAGAATGACATTATTTAAGAAAGAAATTGCTTACTTTTCTTAAATAATGTCTGTATAATGGCACCGTAGTGTTCTCCAGGTCATTTCCTCATTGTTCTTTGTTTGTTGATGTACTGCATAAGGGACTTAAGTTCCCACGCTTGCACAGTACATCAATGCTGTTTAAAACAAGCAATGGAGAAAGATCTCCATTGCCATTTTTTTTTTTAATATAAAATCTAGACAATTTAGATGTACAAGACAGACAGGTCAGAAATACATGGAAAATCCAGTATGTTTGTTTAGTTTTGCAGGTCAGAAATACATGGAAAATAAAGTACATTTCTTTAGTTTTGCAGAAGGTAAGGTACCTGATTTTCCATGTATTTGCTCTGCCCTCTGTACGTACTTCTCAACATCTTAGCTCAAAAATATGGACAAAACCTTAAATAACTGTGGACAATGGCCCCAAAATAGTACTTAATTGTAAATTTCGCTCTTATAAACTTAGAAAGCTGTTCAAATAACAAGATGTGTGTTGTTATGCATTGTCTGAAGGATATGAAGTCTGAAACTGAAATGTGTGTCATCATTTAGTGACTTCATTCCTCAGTGGTTTATCAGAAAACCACAAATTTTATGAGAAACAGACCAAATAGGAGGTAAAAGTCTGGACATTCTGTGAAATTCTGGGCAGTTGAGAGGTATGCCTTCATAGCATATATTAATAGAAGAAAGTCTGACCACTCATTGGTATTTCAGTGACCGGACATTTTTCTATCAGTATATGCTTGATTTACAACAGACACGCTAGTTGGGCAGACCAATCAGCAGGCATGTTTTTGAATAGTAATGAGCTATCATTGTATAATTATATTTATTCTTTTCTCGGTATTACTTTTGAGATGTGTTACCCTCATAGCAATGCATACATATAAGATTATCTATAGAGAATGTTGGCAGCTTTTTATTATTGCTGATGGACTGCCAACTACTGAAGGCGATTATGCTGTGTTGCACTCAGTTAATATGTGTCATGTTCAAACGTCTATGTTAATGGCTTTAAAACCTTTTTGCTTGGTGAAGGCACTTGGGATATTCCATTCAGTCACGTTAGTGTAATTCGTCCTAGTTATAGGACCCAAAGTACATAGGACAAACACAGGTAGTCCAGTTAGTATAAAGCTGTGTATATCAGTATACACATAGCACTATCACTAGTTAGCATATATTCTTGAATTGGCAGTAGTCACCTTTGAATCAAAATTATTTCTTTCCATAAAAATATTGCTGTAATTGTCGTACCATATTTTCAGGATTATGTGCTAATAATAATATATTTCATTTTATGTCTGCATTTCTCTCCCTTTCTCATTGTTGCCATCCTTTCTTTTAATGTATTTGTTTTAGTTGCATGCTCTTACTCTCCATTTATTTTTCATTTCTACACTAAAGAGCAACAGTCCCCAAAGTCCCACACCTCCAAGAATACCTGCACCTGTAACTGCTGGAGTTGCTTCAACTTACCTATACTATCCTCAGTGAAAGCAGATATTCCCTCCAGCCCTGCGTATAGTGAGGCTTCACAAGTATGATACCAACAGTTAGCTTCCTGTGGTGGTGAAGCCTGCATCAGCCATCAAGAAAGACTCCTCTTGTGGGCTTACAGAGCAGTATCTCTCCCTGCCTACATACTACTGGCAGTTTGAAATGAGCCTGGAACCAGTGGTTAGGGAGTATAAATTGGTGTGTAGATTCCCACTGAGTATGACCCAGGCATGGCAGTACTGGGGATATATCTATCCTATCTACCATCCCAGTGTTTCCCCTGCCTGTTCTGTTATTGTCCTACCTTGTTTGTTGTTTGATAGTCCCTATCACTATTGTCTTCCATTTGTTTGTCAAATGTTTATACATCTACTGTCCTCGACCTCCTTCAGTCTGTCAGCATTTCCCCTGTCAGTCTTGTTTGTGTTCTATGTTTGTATATTTGCCCCTGCTGCCTACCCACAGATTCTTACGATTCCATCCTCTTCCCTTACATCCTTCACAACTTCACCTGCTTTGAAATATAAAAAAAAATGGTTGCTTGTTTCACAAAAAAGTATCTTTCCTTTCCCCTCCCTCATTGTGCTCTTTCATACTTGGTTCCCTTATGTGCTTCTTTCTTCTTGCTTTCCCTTTTTTTCCTGTTTTTCATACTCCTATTTCCACTCTTTTTAATCTGGTCAAAAATGTGAAGAGTGCCCTTTAAGTCTGCCAGCTATGTTTATCATCCTGAAAACTAAAACAAGGCGCCAGACTAAATAAAAACAAAAAACAGGTTCGAAAAACCAGCAACACAGTCCAGAAAGAGCCAAATTGCGCTGTTTATTTAATTGTTTAAAGCGCTTTTCGTCAGCCTAATGGCAAACTTCTTCAGAAACAGTTAAAAATAGAGCAAAATAATTTAAAATTAAAATAAAAGTTTTTTCTATTGTTTTTTTCCCTGTATATTGTGGATGCTGTTGTAGGCATGTTGATACTTTAACGATGTTTTGTTTTTGGTTACTAGTAGTTGCCACTTTAATTTTAAGGTGCATTTATTTATGCAAAACAAAGTGATGCAATTGGTGAATGTGGATCACCTGTGTCATTTATAAGGAAGGTTTTACTCTAGTTTTAACTGTTTCTGAAGAAGTTTGCCGTTAGGCTAACGAAAAGCGCTTTAAACAGTGGAATAAACAGTGCAATTTGGCTCGTTCTGGACTGTGTTGCTGGTTTTTCAAACCTGTTTTTTGTTTTCATTATGTTTATCATCCTGCTATTTTTTGCATGTGTGAATTTGCTGAGCTGTTTTAGCTTGAGTATGAAAATGCAGTTCACAATATTTGATCCTTTCATTCGACTGAATCTTTTGGGGCTGATGTGCTCTTGTTGTAGGTCCTGGTGTGGATATGATAGGGTTTCTTAATTAGCTGTTGTTTCAATTCCAGATTTTCACTATGTTAATTGTTAGTGAACTCAGAGACCTTGTGTGCTGGAAGGTAAACAGCAACTGGCTTAGCAAGATTGCAATAAATGCCTTTCTGAATCATAGGCCATCTCTCTCTATTTCTCCATATTCACCCTTTTCAACAATATATCCACTAGTATGAACTGCAATAAATCTGGACCTAACTTGATTATTTTATGTGGAAGCTTTGGGCATACCTCTCAACTGTCCAGAATTTTACAGACTGTACACTTTTGCTTCATATTTTTGGTCTGTTCCTTGTAAATGTTGTGTTTTGTTCTTGTTAAATCATTGAGAATTGCAGCTATTAAATAATGACAGGTATTTGAATTTCAGACTTCATATCCTTTAGAAAATGCATGCTAATGCAAAACCCAGTAACTTTTTAAGTTTATAAAAGTAATATGTAAAATCTCTCCCTGATTTTGATCATTTGTTCTCCATTATGTTTGGCTTTGTTGAGAATTCTTTTTTGTAAACAACTTTATTAAATCACAATTTACATATGACTTGGATACATATATATTAATAGAAAAGAAAACAAACCAAAGTCATAACTATTTTCACGCAGTATACATGTTTTTTAATAGATGTCATTCACTCAACTTTACATTGGATGGTGCAGCAGTAGCATTGTTGCCTCACGACAAGAGATTCTCTGCTTCAATTATTGGCCAGGGTGCCTTCTGTGTGGAGTTTGCATGTCATCCCTGCATTCGTGTGGGTTTCCACCGGGTACTCCGGTTTCCTTCCACATTAGAAAGACATGCATCTGGAGCGTTTCTACCCGGGCCTCTGCTGAAAATTGGCTTTGTTCCAAGTTAGACTTTCCCAGTTAACAAATGTTAAATAAATAAATTGCCAAACTTCACTCATCCCTGAACATTATTGTTCCCCAACAAAATTAATTTATTTTTGTGCAAATGGCTTCTTCTGACAGCTCCAATTCTTTATCACCTTTACAATATTCAGCACTTCATTTGCAGTTGGTTTTAATTCTGCTTTCCATTTTCTAGGAATTGCTTTTTTGACAGGCAATAATATTAAACTTAATTAGGACTTACTTTGTCTAGGCAATTCAGATTCTGTATCCCAACTCAGAAGAATCATTTCCATAGCTACAACCATGTGCTCCCGCAACATTTCTGACAGGAGTACATTAGAAAATTTTTAAAATCTGCCAAAAAAGTGTACCTAGTTACTTATGTCCATTTGATTATCCTTTTCTTCTGTTCTAAACTCAGCAAAAATCTCTGCCAGAGCTGCCTTTCACTTAGCACGGCCCCATTTCTTTCTCATTGCTTAAACTCTCATATCAATCTCAGGTAGGGAAGGCAGGCAGTCTCTAAATTGTACTCCAAATTTATGTTTGGCCTCATACCACTCTATTATCTTTACCTCTCTAGTTATTTGTTCCCAGTACCTTGGTTCCCTTGACAGTTTTCTTCTGTAAATTCATCACCTCTATTGCCTATTTTCCAAACCCATATATGTTTTTCCCTATTGGCAAAATCTCCTTTCTGCATTCCCCATGTTGTCTTAATTCTTATCATATTTTCTGCTACTTTGTGAATATAATATTCTGTCTGAATGTTGTTTTTCACCTTAAGGACCTACACAAAATCCTACTGTCTCCTTATTTCTTGCACTTCCCCCTTTTCGTCATCTTCCCTCACCACTATGATATGTAACCTTTTGCATGTGTTATGTACACAAGCCTTAACTGCATAGATCTGAAGTATGCCTTCAGATTAAGTAATCCTAATCTACCTTGTTCTACGTGGAGGTTCACTTCAACCCACTTAATTCTTGCAACCTTCCACTCACAAATAGATTCTTTCTACTCATTAATTATTGTCTGCAACTTCTCCTCTTGTTGATAAAAATATGCCTGGCCTGTGTATAAAACTAAAGAGACTAAAAACATTTACACTGCTTGTATTTTTTATTCAGTCCATAATCAAGATATTTCAGTTTCTCAGTTTTTGTATTGCCTTTTATTTAGTCAGATGGTGCAACAAACCTTTTTAAGCATACAGCTATATACTTCACCTTATTACATCTCGATAAACATGGGTATTGCTCAATCTTTTCACATATGGGTACATAGTTTACTATTTGTTTTATCTTCATTAATTTTGTTTCCCAGAAAGACATGAAACTGTCTCAGAATGTTCCACAACATCAACATTTGCTTTTCTGGAATTTTCCAAGGAGACAATGTCATCATCATCTAGAAATAAAGCTAAGTTTTCATGATTACCTTACCGTTTATTTACTTGAATTTGTCAGTACCTTATTTTCTTTATCAAGATGAAGCCTCTGCCTTACTCCACTGTTCAAAAAGAATTTGTCAGAGAGGAACCATCCCACTTTAATTCTTGCGTACAATCCTTTATATATCCTCCTAATGTAAAGTATTATTCCAGTAGAGAATGGAAATGCTAACACTGCCCTGCTCTTGAAGTCCCTACAGTTTTTTTTTTTACATTCTGCTTCACCCTGGATCATCACTGGTCTGCAAATGTTGTCCAATGTGTGGTTCGCCTGCACAAAATCACATTAGTCTTTATCAAGTTTGGCAACAACTGTGCCACTCTTCAATGAGTTTGCAGGAGAATATTCACAAATCTTGTCTAATTCCATTTCCATCCCACAGAATAGTATTCTTTGGGTGTCTTCTGGATACATACTTTCAAAGAGCTTTTCTCCCACAGGAAAAAAAAAAACAGGTAGATCTATATACCTATTTCTGAGTTGTTTTCACTCAGTCCTGGAATGCAGCAAGGGAATTTCTCAGGATTGCTGAATTCATGGCATCTGTGATGCTCACGATTCCTTCAGCCAGACTTCACATGAATCAGGAATCAATGGTACCTAAAATATATATGGTCCCAAAATCAACACCCACTTACTTTTCAGATTCTATTTTTGGGAATTGTAAAAGAACTGGTTTGGTGGCGAGACAAGTTGTATCTGAATCCAGATCTCCCATTCATCCATACAGCTCCACTTCAGTCTGAAACATCAGAATCCTCTGCCTTTGCTTTTGGTGGCTTGTTTCTTTAAGGTAAAAGTTAAGAGTATTGTAACATAACAACACAGACCAAAACACATAAACTTTAAAGAGATGTTGGCAGTAATAAATGCACTTAACTCTCTGACAGCTGTGGTCCATAGGACCTCTAGAAATGGTCAAAGACAACACCACAGTGATGTGCTACATAAACAAGGGGGGGGGGGGGCAGATCATAACTTCTCTTCAGATACAGTTCAGCACTATTTCACTCTACTAGCTTCTTCCATTCAGTCAGAGCAACATTTAGTGGCAGATAAGCTGGGCAGGCCAGGAGAGGCTCTCAAGAATAGAAATTGAATCAGGATGTCTTCCAGGCATTGATCCAGCTGTGAGGAACCATTTAGATAGAGCTGCTTCCCTCCATTCACAACAAACAGCTCTGCTCCTGACCTCCTTGCAAGCAGGTCTGGAAGCAAATTGAATTCTCATTTCCTTGCGCATAAATTTTCATGTATGTTTCCTCCCTTTCCACTGATATCCAGGGTCTTTCTAAAAATTTAGAAGGACTCTCCACAGATTATTGTGGTGATGCCCTTCTGACCTATGCAATGGTGTTTCTCCCTTGTTTTGGAAATGGTCATTGACTCACATAAAACAAGGGTTATTTGATACTCAGAGCAAAACAAATTATATAGATACAACAACCAACACAGCTGATAAAATCAATACATTTATTTAGTTAGCACTTTCATGTACAGAGGCACTTCTTCAGACCAATGCAACAATATAAAACAGCAAAAATTAAGACTATTAATATAATACAAGCAATCAACTTAATGGGGTAGACTGAGAGCCTTCAATGCCAGTTTTAAAGGTATACTCCCATTTAAACCGGGGGCTCTATGAGCCTGAATAGGGATTATCCAATTCATTTCTGCTGTTTCAACTTTGTTCACTATATCCCCCCCCTCTTAAATCACAAGTGAACAGCTTTAAAACTAAAAAAATGAAAACTTTGTGTTACATACATAGCAATATGCCTTGCTAATGCATTATAATTATCCTTCTTCTGTGAATCCCAAATATGCTCAAGGATATGCTCCTTAAAGGAACAATTGGTCTTGCCAGCATAAAAACATGTGCGCTCATTGCGAATAGTTAAGTATACTAAATTAACACTGCCACAATCTGCATAAAATCTGGGTATAAACGTCTTACGAGTTATCAAATGAAAAAAAAAATAAAAAGTATCGTCTGAAACATATTCACCTGCTTTACTTGAACAGCACGGAAAAGTCCCTAGCCTATCTGATCCTACAAATTTATTATTGAGTCAGGCATTATAATTATAACAAAGTTGCCTCTTCAGTGACAAGATATTCTTAAAGGAGAAACTGAGCTTAGATCCAGCAATTCCTTTGATCACACTATCTATCATTAACACAGGACAATTATTTTTAACTATATCACAAATCATCCCAATATCCTCAGTATAAGTCAGTGCAACCCTGGTCCCCGTATCGTGGGCCCGCTGCTCACGTACATTTCTCTGGCCATGGGAGAAGTACGATAGACCTTTGACTCTAAATGCAGCATATGCATTAATATAGGTGCCACATTTGAGGAAACATGCAAGATACTTATTTGTGTTTAAATGTATGAGCATAAAACTCATACATACTTGAGTGATGGTTTATTACATGCTTACACTGCTGCTATATTAATGTGTGTTCACTATTTATTTATTTATTTATTTAATATTTGTTTACAGGGATGGTCCAACTTAACAACAGCGTCTGTTTTAGCGGAGGCCCAAGGAGAAAATCTCCAGCAAAGTACATTTTTAATAATACATGTCTAGTACAACAAAGAAAAAGTTTACTATACAGCTAATATGTATGTACTTACAGTCTAGCAGAGATCAGTAAAGCAATTTATATACATAGGTGATTAATCAACAAAAATATATACATGAGAGATGAGATTAACACGTAACTAAAGTATAAATACAGTACAGCATGTCTTAAATTTTCTTAAGCCTCTACGGTACATTTAATATGTCATCTGACAGAATACCGTTTACAGATGTGAACAAGACAAGGGGATATAGGCAAGAGAGAAGGAGGTTACAGGCGTTATAGAGTGGCTAGAAGTGTAGTTAGAGGTTGTATCTGAGTGAGGGAAAGTTATCTAGGGTTAGTACATGAGCAGAGCCAGGTAGATGTTAGGTGATCTTTAGTAGTTTCTTAAACTTGGTGGTACTGGAGGTGGATCTAATATCAATGGGTAGGAAGTTCCAGATTTTGGTGATACTGTTTGAGTATAGTGAGTCATCAGTATTACTACTACTTTTAGGTTTTTGTTACTGGAGTGCAGGGTCCAGTTATTGGAATAGTGAGTAAGTAGGCCTTTGAGAGTGGGTGTTTTTTCAGGTTGGTTGAGTATTTGCTTGGCCATGGGCAGCTGCTTAAAAATTAGTACATTGTGGACTTCTAGCCATGAGAGTTCTTTGAGAGCATGACAGTGATGAGATCTCTAGCGGACTTTGCTATTTTATTATAGCAGCTATCTAGTTTGTTTTTGTAAGTTTTCTTGAGGGTAGTAAGGATGGGAGATGCATATAGGAGTGTGGAGAGAAGGTGGGTTCTGGCAATGGAGATTTTTAGATCTGGCTGTGAGGAAAAGTGGGTTCCTGTACAGGCTATTCATTTTTTTGTGGAGTTTTCTGCTTGTTTGATTTATGTGGAGATCAAAGTTCCAGATACTTTCTAATTTAAAATATGCACATTACAATGTTTTTAATATCATACTACAATTAAAATTGAGAATGAGAATGAAATGCCCTTTTTGTACTTTTAAGTTAAGATTTCCAATAATTTATCAGGAAAAGTAGACAATATACACAGTTTGATTAACACATAATTAACCTTAGTTGGTTATCACTAAATAACGCAGAAAATTATATACAGTGTAAGATTATTAAGATTATTACCAAGTGTAATTTTTTGACCATAAAACCATCATGCCCTCTTAAATATAATCTGTAGTTCTGTAACTTGACAATCTCTCCAGTATAAACATTAGTTCTGCAATCTGATATGATGGGTCAATGTGACATATCAGTTTCAATATAATTGGTAAAAGATTATAGGCCTAAAAGTATATTTTTGTGAAAGTGATTAATGTGAAATTCAGTGGCTGTGCTACAGTGGTTTTATTTGAACAGCCTAATATCATTAAATCCATAACATTTGCAGTCAGGTAATATTATATTGTAAACTTACATTTAAATAAAATATTCCCCTTTTTCTCTGTTCACCCTCTGATTGCATGGGCGTCCAAAGATGCACAAAATGCGTTTTTGTGACTTTGCATTACCATAAGCCACATGGCTGCTTATAGCTCAAGGCCACTCTGCCTTGGCTGGTTAAATAACGGGAGTTGAATGGAAATCACTACTCTAGAGGTAGTCTGCTGAAATAGGGCAGCCCTATAAATAAATGTAAAGTTCAAGAGTGAAGCAGAATAAAGTAAATTAAGCTGCATTTGCCAGGTACTCAGTCCCCCAGCTCAGTTTATATTATCAAGTACAGACTTATTCTTCTCAATCACTAATGTCTATGGAAGTGTTAGCTTGCTACCTCATCTTGTTAAATAAAGAGGAATCACCCTAGAAGTAGCCTGAAAAACAATGCAGCCCTAAAATGAATTTTATAGCAACAACAATGCAAAATAAAACAGATTAAGCTGCCTTGCTTAGGTATTCAGTTCCACAGCACAGCTTATTGATCATGTCCACAGTTCTGATTTTCATTTACTTATACATATAGTCTGCGGAAATTGGAGGAGCATCTCTCTAATGTAAATAGTTTATAACTGAAAGAGTTGGATTGTTAGAGATGGATTTATTCCTTAATGGCAGATTTAACTATAAAGTCTGCATGAGTGCCAATAATGTATTTGTAAGGTGAAGAATAGATAATTAAAGAATAGTGTCTCAGGAAGATGTTAATAAAAAAAAAGAATTAGATTTACTATTTATTTATTTATTTTATTTTACATTTGTTTACCAGGATAGTCCAACTGGATACATGTCCATTTTCAGCGGAGGCCAGGGGAGAACAGCGCCACATAGACAAACTTACATAGATTACACAGAAGTTAGCAAACAATTATAAAAACAAAGTGATTATATACAATGGCTTAGTAGTGTTCCCTAGTAGGGACTCACAGTTCTCATGGACAGACACAATTAAAAGTAAGAGACATCAGATTGGAAGCAGAGCTTGGTGATGTAGTTACATGTTATGATAATTACAGAATATGCTTTCAGTTTATAACTTAATCAGGGTTGGTACATGGGCGTAGCCAATTCACTTTGAGATACTGTTT
This sequence comes from Protopterus annectens, assembly GCF_019279795.1. Classification (NCBI taxonomy): domain Eukaryota; kingdom Metazoa; phylum Chordata; order Ceratodontiformes; family Protopteridae; genus Protopterus; species Protopterus annectens. The sequence continues at coordinate 531,504,899 of NC_056750.1, read as the reverse complement.
GAGGTTTTTTTAAAGAGACTTTTGGAGGATTGTAGGGTTATATAGCTTGGCAACAAATTCCAGTTTTTGCCAAAAAAGTTGGCAAACAGGGATTCACCAGCAGTTATTAGCTTTGTGTGTTTGGACCAGTAGTTTATTGGCTGACCATAGGGATCTCAGGTTGCTATATGGCTTAATAATATTTTTAAGTGAGGAGGAATCCTCATGGTGGTACAAAATTCTGTGCGCTATTAAGAGTTGATTGAATTGAATTAAGCTGTGCAGTTCTAGCCACTCTAGATGTTTAAGGTTCTGACAGTGGTGGGTTGTATAGGTGGAGCCAGTGGCGAATCTGGCAATATGATTGTAGCTATGGGACAGCTTACCTAGTTTGGATTTGTTGAGGTTTGAGAGTACAGGCGAGGCATATAAAAGAGTAGAAAGTAGGTGCAATCGGGCAATTGCAGTCCTAGCCAGTGGGGTTAAAAATGTTTTGTTTCTGTACAGTGATCCAAGCTTCTTATTGATGGCCTGTATGGTTTTATTGACCTATAGGTCAAATTTGAGATTATTGTCTATGATAACCCCTAGCAGTTTGGTGTGATGATCTGGGGAAATAGTGGTACCATTGTTAGATGTGACAGAGAATGAAAGTGTGGTAGATCTACTAGTGGGGGAGAAGAGTAGATGTTTAGTTTTATTCTGGTTCGAAAGTAAGCATTGGTTGATGAGCCAGTTCTCGATAGTGTTAAATGTATTTTGGGTTAAGGTTTGCAGTTCGGTTGGGGAGGTGACTGAGCAGATCAGAGTGGAATCATCTGCATATTGAATGCAGGCAGCTTTAGCGATAGCAGTGTGAAGGTTGTTGATAAAAATAGAGAAGAGTAGTGGACCTAGTATGTACACTTAAGGGACACCAAGTGTGAGCGGTAGCTGGCTGGAGAGTTTGCCCTGCCATAATACCGCCTGTGTCTACCAGTCAGGTAGGACTGGAACCACTGGATAGCGGGCTTGTTGAGGGAAATAGATTTTAGTGAAAGAATGAGAAGTTCATGGTTGACCATGTCAAAGGCTTTTGATAGGTCAAGAAAGAGGGCAGAGGTTAGCCTATTGTCACTCCTGTTTTGGTTTATGGCAGTAGTAAAGGAAAGGAGGGCCGAGGTGGTGCTGTGGTATGGCCTGAAACCATGCTGGGAGTTGGATAGAAAGTTATTCTGTGTAAAGTATTGCATTAGTTGCTGGTGTACACATTTCTCCATTATTTTGGCTAGTGGGGAAAGAATGGCAATGGGTCTATAGTTGGATATGTCTGAGGAGCTACCACCTTTATGGAGTGGGATGACGTGAGATATTTTCCAGAGGGAGAGGATAATGTTTTCGGATAAGGTTCTGTTTAGGAGGAGAGATATGGGATATGCAATGGCATCTGCAGCTATTTGTAGGTACTCTGCATGGGAGGTGGTCAGCAGGGAGGGTGGTAGGTTTTAGTTTTTTTAGAAGTGTTTTGTTAAAACTAGTGGTTATTGGTTGGAAGCTAAATTCAGGGTGATTATTGGGTAGATTAGGCATGTGGTTTAAGTTAGAGGGGGTTAGTTGATTTGCTAGGGATTGGATTGTTTCAGTGAAAAAGTTATTAAAGGTGCTAGCTATGGTCTCTGGGGAACTATGGGTGTAGTTAGCCAGGGCTGGGGTGGTGGAATGATCTGGACGAAGTAGTTGATTTAATCCTGCCCAGAACGTTTGAGGGTTGTTATGGTGTTTTTGTAAAAGATTTTGGTAGAAGCTGTTTTTATCCAGTAAAATAGATTTTTTTATCATTCTTCAGTTAATGATATTTTAGATGGTCAAGTGGGGCTGTAGTTGTTCTCCAGCTGGCCCAAGCTCTGTTTCTAGTTTTGACTTTAGCTTTGGTATCTTTTGTGAGCCATGGTGCTGTATTTGATCTAGTTTTTATTGTACGTGCTGGAGCATGGGAATCAAGGATACTTAGGAATTTAGTGTTAAAGTAATCTATGGCCTCCTCTAATGTTAGATTTTTTAGTTTTGACCAGTCAAATGCTTTTAATTCATTTTGAAATATAGCAGCATCAAAGTTTTCCTGTTTCTAACTGTTTTATATTTAGGCTGGTGTGGGTTTCCTGCCTTATGTTTTATGATATAGGTTAGACGATGTTCGCTGAGGTCATCAGGGAGAGTACCAGCTGTGTACAGTCGGGGTTGGTTATTTACTAGGATCCAGTCTAGGATACATTCCCTGTTGGTTGGTTTGTTTATCCTAGTGGGAGATGTTATGGTCTGTTTAAACCCAGATAAGTTCATATGGGTGAGGGGGAGGGGGGTTGGAGGAGCAGGGGTGCCAGTCGGTGTTAAAGTCACCAAGAACTATGGTTTCTTGGGAATCGGTAGTGGATAACCAGTAAAGGATATTTTCTAGGGTATTTAGGTTGTTGCCTGGTGGAATGTATTCACAGACGATGTTCAGGTACTTGTCTTGATTAATCTGTAGCTTGGTTATGAGGAGTACCGCACTATTGAATTGGGGAGGTTGAATGGTGTCTCTATTAATGGTTAGAGTATTTTTCTAAAGGACTGCTATCCCACCTCCTTTCCTTGTAGCACAGTCTAACTGGTGAATATTGTATCCTGGAGGTAGTATCACATTGTTAGTAAAACTGGGTTTTAGCCAGGTTTCCGTAAGACACACAATGTCTGGGGAGTGGGTTGCTAGGAGGGCGTGTAGGGTGGGAATCTTATTGTTAATACTTCTAATATTTAGGTGAAATGTTAGGAGGGAACTAGTGGGGAGTATACATGGGAAGCTTGACTGTGGGGGTTGTGGTAGGGGAGTGGAGGTTATTGAGTGTAGGTGGGCCAGGGTTGGGATGAGTGTCTCCATGTGTTATAAGGTTATAGTGACAGGATATTCTGAGCTTTAGGAGTTTGTTTATAAGTTTTATGTAGTCTTTGTCTTTAGGATTATGTTTTGTGGCTGTACAGGGGTGGTATTTTATAGATGGTGGTATATTCGGTGTGCTGGAGATATTAAAGTGTTTGGTGTTATGTGTGAAGTTGTGGGTGTCTGTTTGACCATTTGGGTAGTGAATACCACAGTCAAGTGTTTGTTTGTAGGCAGTGAGATGGTAAAACAGAAACAGTGCAGGCATTAGGGTAATTAGTATTTTGTTGCTTGTTTGCATTTTGTTAGGGGGGCAGGCCAAAAGTTGATGGCTGACTGTGCTAACAGAGTGTGGAAGAATGGGAGGGAAGGAAATGGGTTAAGGGGAGAGGGTAGTTCAATTTACTAAATTATCATGAGATTTTTAAAGTTGAACTGCTAGAGGTTTATTCCTTAATCGTAGCTTTACCTGTAACACATCTATAAAGGGTGTATGTACAGTTGTGAATTAAGGACTAGCTATAAAGTGGTTCAGAAAATTGTTAATAATGGAATATCTTTGGAGGAAGATATATTAAAAAATGAGATTGTTAAAGTGAAGAACAGTATGTAAATGTTTGATTTGTAGGCAAGTACCATCATGGAAGAATATGGATGGTCTGAATAGTAGCTTGTAGTGATTGGTGACATGATCATTTAAATTGTATTGCCACTATACTGATAAATAAACAAGCAAGGCAAACACACAGTATTTTGTTATATATAAATGTGATTTAGTATAGTAAGGCTAAACTTTAATCAAAGTAGATCTGTTCACTTCTAATTTGTTAAGCCATTGTGAAGGTATATTGTGGGGGTCCTACTGTGAGGTGAGCAATGTAGAAGCAGTCAAAGCATACATTGTTTAAAATGAATGACTGGTGGTGTGAGGCGACTTTTTTGAGATGTTAATTCTTTGACTGCAGTCATTCAAGTTGTGTATAACTTTAATAAAGTTGTAAAGACTGCATTACTTTCACTGTATAATGTAAATGCAGCATACAGTAAGGAGCAAAAGTGGTAGATTATTGAGTGACCACACTTGCTCACCCTGATAGAAGTTAGGGCATGATGTGTGCTGATGATTAATTTGAGAACATATTTCAAGAAGATGGAAATTATTTGCTTTGTTACTTTGTGTGTGCCTTTGGTGGTGGTGTCCTCAGGGGCCATAGGACACTGTGGGCTGCATTCTAATTGTTATGCCTGAGAATAACAATAAAGAAGAGGAGGTGTGATTCTAATTAAGAGGAGAACATGTGCAGATGTCAACAGCAAGTATGAATCTGAGAAGAGGGTGCAGTGGTCAGGGCAATATATGCGGGTCTATATTAGAAGACCAAAAGTTTAAAATCGCGAATGCTCTATAGAACAAAAATTCTCCTAGCTCTGATGAACTGAAAGGGGGAACTAATAGGGATGTGGGGGAGAGGGATGCAATAATACAGAAAAATGGCAGATGGAAGGTTGGGAATATCACTAAACTCCAAGGTGAAGTTTACCTTAGCTAAACTAGTGATGAAAAATATAGATGTAGCTTTGATGCAGGAGATGAAGTTCCAAATGAGTAAATTAAGAAGGTGGAAAACAGTGTTTTCAGATGGTCAGGTATCACTACTTTTATTGGAAAAACATAAGGGGAGTATGGATATTGATCATATCTGATGTCAGTTGAGAGAATCTAGTGTGTAAAGGATGAACAGGAGTGGTGGCAGTGCTGAAAATAATTAAAGAGAGTCAGTAGTTGTTAGTGGTGTCATTTTATGATCATAATATGGATGATCAGAATGTGTTTTACTGTATGCTGTCAGGAAGGTGATAAGGGAATTCATTGAGGTATTAGAGCTGGAGAAGGATAGATTACTTGGGAGTGTGTAATTTCACCAAAGGTGTTGAAAGACATTAAGGTGGATAATAGAATTTTCTAGCTGCTGTGGAAGAAAAGGAGTTGATGTTCATCATTTGATAACTGTTGCTGCTGTAGTCTTAGCTATATGAATTAAAAATTGCACAGGATTAACAGTCAGCCAGCTTGTGAAGCTTAAGGGCACCTCCCTTGAGCCCAGACTATTGGAAGCTCAAGCAAAACAAGAAGAAAAGCAGCAGTTTGTGTGCCAGCCTTTTAGAGCTTTCTTCTCTCTGAAGAGAGCTCCTCTTACGGGCTTACAAGGATCGACAGTTGGCTAGTGTGTCTCCATTGCTGGGCAAATAAATTCCCTTCAGGAAAAAAATTCTACATTTTATTTTTATGATTAAAGATTATGTATTTTTCTGTGAAATTATTTTATGCTAGGAATCTTTATTTTGATGGATTGTCAGGTGTTACTGAACTTTCAATTACTTGAAAGTCTTATGGTTCTTTATTTTGAATTACTGCTTTATTGAGCTGTTGGTGTTTTTGAACTTTCATATATAATTATTCATTAAAGTGTATTTTGGGGCTGGGGTAAGTGCATGCTGTGCTTGGGCTGGTGTTTTTCATGATTAAAGTATTACTTTTGCTGGATCCTGCTGTTGCTTTTACCCAGACTTCAATTTTCATTCTCAGCTTTATCATAGAACAACTTGTCAATTCCTTAGTTCTTCTTTCCTCTGAAAACAAACAAAAAAAAAAGTTGTTAAACCCCTTCAGCAAGCTACCAGTTTAGTTCAGCTGCAGATGAGCAACTCTGCTGTGACCATTCCTGGTTCTTCAGACCATTCATCTTCTTTCTTGGTTTCTTCTGGTGTAGTCCTTCAGCAACCATAGGCCAAGGGTTAGATGTATCTTCTGTGGCTGTTGGAGTGCTACTTCCAAGCATGGAAAAATGCACTTGTTTGTGTCTGAAGAAGGAGCAGGGAATGCTTCTCTGCCTAGTTGAACTGGGATGCCTCCTGTCCATGGTGAGTTTCCTGAAAGATGATGATCTGCTTCTTTGGAAATTACTGTTAAATGTTTACTTTCTTCTTTTTTTTTATCTTCTCCTGTCTCAGTTACTTTAGACGGGTGATTAATTGGGTTTAGCTCAGGGTTTAGTTAAGGCTTTAGACCCTAATTTTATTTTTACTGGTAAAAGGAAATAGAATTCATCAACTTCTGAACTTTATCCGTATGCTGAACAGTTTCTATTTTTCTCTTCTTAGATGTCTGCTTCTGATTCTGAAAAGACTGATTCTCCAGAGAGTCCTTTGCAAGAATTTTTGTTTTCTAAAACCACATCTAGATGACATTCCAGTTTATTTAAAGAAATATTATGATTAATTAAAATTGTTCCTGTTCCTACTGTTCTTCCATCTTTGCTGGATGTTTTTATTAGAGCCTCTAACAATGCAGATGGATTATATAAAGTTCCTCGGTGTTACAGGTTTTTATTTTCTAATCCCAGATCTGACCTTGCAGTGATTTCCCTGACAAATGCTGCTACAGCTGAATATTTGGTAATTGATAACCCCCCCCCCCTTCTGATAAGGATTGGAAAGCTTTTGATAGATATAGAAAAAGTATTCTCTTCTACCAGATTTATTTTTATAATTCTTAATTGTCAAGCTCATGTGTTAGGCTTGCTTCATTTGAGAATATGAGAAACATTTTAGCTACTTTTCCCTCTTCAGAGGAGAAACCTTCTCTAAACACACGTATTGCTACTATTTATCATGTAACTTAAATCAAGCAACAAGCTTATGACTCAGTTGATAACTGTTATGAGAAGGTTTGCAAGGTTACTTACTTAAAATTTACCTGAGGATGTTAAAGCTGAGATTTTTGAATTCCCCTAGGATAGGGGGATTGTCTCTGGAACATCTGCTGCTCAGGTCCTGAAAAATTGTGATGAGAGAGGAAAACTGATTGAAGGGGTGTCTCAAATATTTTATCTCCATGCTGATTAAAAGTTTCAACTCATCTCAAGACCTTTTTACTGAATACAAAATAAACAGAAGCCAGCAAATGCCTGACAAAAAGATGTCCAAAAAGAGTAGCAAGGAGGGTCCAAACAGAAATGGGTAACTTCTCAGAAACCAGGACATTCCATCAGGTCTGAGTGTCCATCTTCTAATTGCCCTCCTCCCCAGCCATGGTAGACATTTTCATCTTTCCTGAAATTTGACTCTCCATTTCTCTCTTTGGCAACAGCTATTATCAAACAATGGCATCTAATAATAACCCATTGGGGTATGGGTGGCAGTGGGAGTCCGTTTCTCCATTTCAGAGGACTCCTCCCCACCCACCAGATCAAAATCCTATTTTGCCTTTTGTCATTCAACATTTGTTGACTTGGGAGTTTCATAGAACTTGCTCCTCTGTCTCAGTAATATTTCTGGTACCAAAGAAGGAAGCCTATTGAAGACCATTTGAAGACCCTTCATTCCTAAATCATTTTGGGAATTTCCCAAAGTTCAAAATAATACCCCTTTAAAACCTTTTACCACTGATTCCCTATTTCAGTTTTTGGTAATGCTAGATTTGAAAGATGCTTATTTTCATATTCCTTTAACATTCAGATTTCAATTGTTTTGAAGGTTTGCTGTATCTGGATTACACTTTCAGTTTTCTGCATTATGCTTTGGGTTAGTCACTGCTCTGTTCACAAAGTGTCTAGCTTCAGTAATAACTTGTTGCCAATTGCAAGGTATTTACATTTTCCTTAATTTCTTGACTTGCTTATCTTTGCAGAGTTTTCTTATGGTGGCTGGAATCTCTCACTTGGTTGAGAGATGATCTTCACAGACTCAGGAGTACTTTCAAAAGTCTTGGTAGGATTGTTTTTCTGAAGTGTCTCTTAGATACCTGAGTTTGAAGAGGTTTTCTTCCACAGGAGAAAGAAGATGTACATCTAGAGCTGTTTCTGAGCTTTTCCATCCTATCCTAAGACTTTAGCAAGGAAATTTCTCAGGATACTAGGATTCATGGCATTTATGATTCCTCTAGCTTGACTCCACATGAGAAACATTCAGTGGAAATACGTATCTTCCAAATATCATTCAAATTCCAGTTTTAGGATTTTTAAAAAGGAAGTGATTTGGTGGCGAGATCTGTTGTTTCTGAATTTCTGTCTCCAATTCCACGTTCTAGTTGCAGTGCAGTCTCCTCAGACTTTGCTTGGGGAGCTATGTTTCTGGGGATAAAAGTGCAGGGTCTTTAGAACAGAAAAGACTGACCAAAATATGCAAACATAAAAGAGATGTTGGCACTCAAATGCTCTCAACTCTCTTCGATCACCTATGGTTCCCAGGACCACTGCAGGTGTACACAGACAACACAACAGAGAAAAATTGTGTGGTAGAGAAGCTGAGAGGAAGCAGGACAGAACCTTAAGAATGGAAATTGCAAGAAGGGGTCTTCCAGGAATTGACTCAGATGTAGAGAGCACCTCAGATCTTTCCTCCTCTACTCACAACAATCAGTTAGGAAATTTTGTTCCAGTACTCCTTTCAAGAAGACCAGGAAGACAGATGATTTTTCTTTTCCTTGAACAAGAATGTTCCTGTATGCTTTTCCACCAGTTTCAATAATATCCAGGTTATTCTGAAGATTCAGGACTCTCCAACAATCATTGTGGTGAATCCCTTCTGACCCAGATAGCAGTGCGTTTCCCTTCTTTTGGAAATGGCCAAGGTTAATTACCACAAGCTTCCTCACAGACTGGACTTACTCACACAGGACAAGGGCTGTCTGATACATCCCAACCTCAACGAGCTGCAACTAACTGCCTGGATGATAGGACCTTAGTACGTTTTAGGTACGTATTTTCTGAGGATGTGGAACAGGTATTAAAGAAGGCAAGAAAAACTATTAGAAATCATATGTTAGTATGAAAATAGGAATAAACACCCTTTCATGACTAGTATTTCTCCGGTTCTGCTTCATTTGTGTAAGTTACTGCCCTCTGGCCTGTCTTACTCTTCCATCAAGGTTTATTTGTCTGCCATTCAGCATGTCTATCTATCTATGGATCTCCTCCAATGGACATCCAGGGTATAGAGTATCCTTTGTCCCTCATTTTTGGGTTTTGGAAAGAAGACAGTGAGGATGAGTAGAAAGATCTAGTTGAGGTGTTCTCCTGGAAGGCCTTAGGTTTCATTCTATACAGTCTCATATGAAATATATTTGAAAGAGGTGAACATCTTAGAAGGTAAAATTATTTAAAAAATTGGGATACTAATACCAAGATATTTAAATAATGATTTTTTTTATGACAGTACCTGACATATAAAGTTTTCTTCAGCTGATATTTGGGGTCTTTTTAAGTAAGACCCATTTTCAACATTTTTTTAATTAATTAGTTGTTAATTGATGAGAGTATTTATAAGATGCATGCTTCATGAATCCAGGTTTGATTCCCCTAGTAGATATTACACTGAAACATTGGGAATATCATTTTTGCTTCCTGCTCTGGTTGGTTGTAGGATTGACATTTTTAGTGGTGCGCGTCAAGCTATCCATCTCCCTGTCTTCTTTTCAAAGCCTAAAAATGAGGGAGAAAGGATACTCCATAGCTTATTTATTGATTTATTTTATTTTTATTTTATTTGCAGTTGGTTTACCAGGATAGTCCATTGGGCCTAGAAGAACCCATTTTCAATAGAGTCCTAGGGAGAAAAGCTCCAAAAACAAAACAATAATTACAAACAAAATTACAATCAAAGCTTTTGTTACAGTATGTACAAAAGTACTAGTAGAAACATTGCATTTAAACATACAGTTTCTAAAGCAAGCTTGGATATCCACTGACCAGATCTGGGTCCAGCAGTAGGCAACCTAGGTGCCTAGGGCCTCTGTGGGCTAGAGGGGGTCTGGCTTCACTACAAAAAAGTAAAAAAATCTCCTGTAAATTAAACAAGCCCCAGTGTAGATACAACAGGGCTTTAGGACCTTGCAGAAGACTTATGCAAGCCCCAGAAACCTCAGTTTTAGGACCTTGTTCTAACATCATCTTTAGAAATGAAAGTGTGAGAGATTTAAGTAGCCCAGTAAGCAGACAGATTATTCTGGACATCCGACTTAACAGGGAGAAATGTAGAGGGAGCAAATGGAGCGGGGTAACAAGGAGACATAGACCACCTGTTCCATTCCAGTGAGTGCAACTGCAATCTGTAGAGCAGCCATTTTAGTCAGTCCAAGTAAGGAGTGTTTGTGTGAAATACCCCAGTTAGGGGGCTGTCTAGTTAAGTGACTTTGATCAGTGTCAAACCCTGAACCTTAATTATTGGCAAGCAAGTGCCTTAAACCTCCAAACCAAATGCCGGATCTCTTTTAATTTTATTTATTGTTTTTGTAAATCACTGAGGATTATGGTCTGTCAATGTCAGTCATACAGTTTCATAGCTACATTGTTCAGTGTCAGTGGTGCAACAGGTAGCACACTTTCTTTTGGTGCAGAAGGTTGTGGGTTCTCTTCCCATACCAGTTAGATGTATTGATGACACTACCGTGCAGCATTGGGGGGGAGGTGCTGTACTCCTTAGTGTGTTCACCTTTGGATGAGATGCCTAGTAACTATGAACCTGCTGTTAATTTGTCAGGCATTGCCTATTGTATATCACCAGCATGCCATTTTCTTTTAAATGCAAAAGTGGTGATTTATTCTTCAAGGGCAGCAGACACTGAATTTGGTGATGAAGTGATGAAATGTAAAGTTGTTTGCTAGCAGCAACCTCTTCATTAGTTACAGTTCTCTTTAATTTGGAATTATTCAGATGACCTTTACTTCTGCATATTGACTGATATTGTTGGATTATAATGACAGTAATCTGACTGCTCTTTTATGGTTGAAATGTTCTGAAATTGATAGTTTTGTCATTATTGGTTCATATGTTTTGTTTCTCTACTTATTGCAATAATGTTTAAAACAAATTCTAACAAGTGGTGCTGTATCAAGGAATGTAATTTAATACAATCAGGAAGGTGAATCAAAGAGCACATGGAATTATGCATGGTCCTAAAATGTGTATAGGGGATCATGGTTTGAAAACAGCCCAAAGGTACACTTAATCCACCATTGGCAAGATGCATTTCTACAAATGTGGGTTTCGATGCAGTTTCAGTGAATGTAAGTGTCAAAGGCAGAGACGTTTTGCTTATGCTAAGTCTGTTTTCATTGTGAGACTATTGTTTTGTTTAGCAAATGGTTATCAATGTTTGTGCTATAAAATTCGAAATCAAAATTTTAATTTAAATACAAATAATTGTAATTGTTGTAGATGAAATTAAGAAAATAGTATGCACACTGGCAAGTCTGAACAGCTTTTATTGTAACTGGGGAGAGAGAGCCAAGTAATGTAACACTGGAATGGGTGGTGGAAGAGAGCTGAGCTATTATATTGCCTAGGATCCCATTTGACTGTGATCTGGCTCTGCAACTGATAAGCCAAGTACTATATTGACAGAACAAAATCTTTTAGGAACTGTGATCCGTTGTGATCCCAGACAAGCCCTGAGTTTTTAGGGGGTTGGGAGGGTGGCCTAATGGTTGAGGTTTTTGCCTTACAAACACAAGGTGCAGGGTTTGAGTCTCACAAGGAATAATTGGCTAGGCTAAAAATGGCTCGCAGGGGCAGTTAGTTTAGTACTAACCTATGAACCTATGTTAGTTTCCTCTGAAGGTAAGAAAAAATGGCAGTCTTTGTCAAAGCAGATAATTTCCAAATGATTGTCTCAATGCATCTTTTGTTTTACCCAACACAATTCCAGGCAGGGTCAAGGCTCATTCTGCCAGAGCCTTTGGCTTCATCAGTTTTAATTGAAAAGGCTTGCATTCTAGAAGTATTCTAGAAGCAGTGACTTGGTCCTCTGTGCATAACTTTGCAAAACACTATAAACTACATTCCTTTTCCAGGTCTAGGACAGGTTTGCTAGGAGGGTCCTGGTCTCTCATCCTTCATTTCATTCAGTCTAAGCTATGGTAATCTATCCATATAGATAAGACTACTGCAGTGATGATCAGCATGATGAACATAGTACAGCTGTGTGTGGAAACTTACCATAGCAGTAGATGTTCGAATGATTACTGCTGCAGTAGCTGCTCCCCCCTCCACCTCTCTTATTTTTTTATGTTTTTTTTTTCTGCCAAAGTGAGGACCTCTAACTATAGTTTCCTAGCATTGCCCTTTTCTGGACTCTAGCCAGCCTCTGTTAGTTGTCATGATAGCTTTGAAGGGCTTTGCACCCAAACCTTTCTTTTTTTTCCAGCTCAACTTGTGCTGAATAATAATTTGGGCCTGTGGAAGGTGCCCTTGAAGGTTTGGAAACTGGTCAGCTGTTGTATTCTGTGTAGGATATAACCCATATAGCTAAGGCTACTGCCACAGTGATCATTCAAACATCTACTATTATGGTATGTTTACACTGTTTCCTATGAAACCATCGAATTACCATTTCGTCGAGCCTAACATGATCGAGACAAAAACATCGCAAACTGACATAATTGAAATGTCAATTCATCGACTTTCATACCATCGACGAGTGCTCAAACATGACTAACTGCAAATAGTGCCACACACAAGAATGTCAGTATTAAAACAGGAAATATGCAATAGCGTTAGCACCCGGTGAACACCCCGTTCAGTAGCAAAACACTAAACATATGGACATATAACTTTCTTCACCCATGGTAGCGCTCATGGCACTATAACACTTCCATAGTTTACTTGTCGATGGTATGAAAGTCGATGAATTGACATTTCGATGATGTCAGTTTGCAATGTTTTTGTCTCGATCATGTTAGGCTCGATGAAATGGTAATTCGATGGTTTCATATGAAACCGTTTACACACACATCTGTACTTCCTCCCTTCTTCTGAAATTGGCCATGGGCACTTACTACAAACTTTCTCATACACTGGATATACTCACGCAAAACAGATACACCTCAACCTGAAAACAATTCAGTTCATTGTCTGGATGATAGAGTTTTGATAGCTTTTAGGCACCTTTTTTCTGAAGATGTGTAGCAGGTATTAAAGGAGATGAAAAAACTGCTACTAGCAAATCAAAGTTGTGTAAATGGGAAAGATTTCCTAGTTGATGATATTCTAAGAACCAAGACCCTTTTCAAGGCCTGGTTGCATCTACTTCTTGATTATTTGTGTGAGTTGTTATAGGAACATAGGCACATACTAGGCAAGCAATCACTGGGACCATAAGATACCTAGTCACAAACACCTTTAGGAAGACTCTTTTCAGGCACTTAATAGTGCTCATCTCCCAAACTGGCCAGGACTTTGCAAGATAACCATAGTGTAAATTTGCATCTACCCATCCAGTCATCAAGACTAGCTTTAAAGGTTGCATGTAAATATGTGTCTACCCATCCATTTTTCAAGATTAGACTTACAGATTATCCTCTAGACTCTCTTACACTTCTATCAAGATTCATGTTTCAGCCAATTCTGCTTCTCTGCCATTAAATCCTCCTTTACATGTTTTCAAGTCAAGCAGTGTTTGAATGGTTTTTTTTTTTGTATATGGCCACCTAGAAAACAGGTAGCTCCTTCTTTAGATCTTAATTTTGTGCTTGAAGTTACCATTTCCATTTGAAACAGCTCATCAGGCTGATCGGAGGTTCTTAACTTGAACATGTGTACTGCTCATTGCTCTGACATCTGCAAGAAGACAAGATCATATGGTAAGCTAGAGCTGCCTCATTTTCCATAAGGATGGATTTCTTTGAGAACTAATCCTTCTTTAAAGCCTAAAGTGGTTTCAGAGTTTAATTTAACTCATACTATTAATTTTCCTGTATTCTTTCCAGAACCTAAAAAGCAAAGGTGAATGAATCCTACAGGCAGTTTAGGAACTACTTGGACAAAACTAAACCCTTCAGGAAAGCTGATCAGCTCTTTGTCTCCTTTGAAGGTAAAAAAAGGACAAGCAGTATCAAAACAGACAATCTCCAGATGGTTGTCTCATGCTATTTCTTTCTGCCATATTCACCATAAGAAGCCACTTCCAGGCATGGTTAGGGCTCATTCTACCACAGCTTTGATTTCATAGGTTCTTAGGTATATACTAGGCTTTTTTAAACACCTTTATGGAATTATCACTTGTGACATAGGTAAACTTGCATTTATATAAAAATAATCAAAACAGTGTAAGAAACTTCTCTGTGTGGAAGATTTTCAGTCCCTATATCTCTAGTTAATCACTGTATATTAATCAGATCAGACAATAATAGTAGAAATAGCAAACTTAAACTTGTCTTAAGTAAATAAAATAAAAAAAATATGTAATTTGAAATATTGTACAGAATTACTAAGTATTCAAAAGTAATCCATGCAAGGCAGGAAGTCTGTTTCCAGTTGAAAATCCTTTATTAAGTACGCAGACAAGGGATCCAAGTAAAACAAAAACAGAGTAATAGTTTCCTCACAAGCTTTCTAAATATATATATACTTTTTATCAGGCAGGTTTATTGTACTGTAAAACAAAGTGTTATTGGTACACATGTTAAATTCACATCCCTTCCCCATCTGGGTGACATTCAAGCTGGTCCTGCTCTACTTAGTAGCTGTCATAATAATATAACCCTTATGTACTTTAAATAAAATTTATAATGTTGTGGTACCTCTTATTTAACCAGATTATTACGTAGTATATAAAAATAATCCAATTTTCATTAACAAGTTCACATTTACAAATATTATACATTACATATAATGTTGTATAGAATATAATGCAACATTACATAAATTGTTTGGTCTATACCTTCTCTTAAATTTCATTCCTCCTCCACAATATTTTTCTGCATTTATAGTTCCCATAATTTCCATTTTTTTTCTTTGTAATTTACTCCTACCCTTCCTGCTGTTTTATTTCAGTAACAACATTCACTACTTCAGGTATGGTTGGTTTAGACCTTGATTTCCATTTTCTAATGACTGTTTTTTTTTTTGGCAGTCACCAGAATTAAACTTAACAAGGTCTCTTACTGGGTCTATATTATATCCTCGAAGAGGCATTCCATCGAATGCCTATTCATCAACCCTTAAACAGTGAAAGCAGAAAATGCTGAATGTTCACATCAGTGATTAATTTCCCTGGGAAAGAAATTGCTTGCTCTCAAAACAAAAACACATCACTACAAACATAAAGTGGGAGGCTTTGCCCCCAAACACCCCCCCAACGTGGGTGGCTATGGCCCCCACAACTTCCCTAACTAAATATACCAACTCCGAAATCGCACTACAGTGGGGAAAATGGCAAACTAACAGGGATGGCCAAGCGATTTCTTTCCCTTAGAAAGAAATCACTGATGTGAACATTCGGCTTGTTCTGCTTTCTCTGTTTAAAGGTCGATGAAGAGGCGTTTGGTGGACAGCTCTTCAAGAATATAATATAGACCTGGTCTTAGTAGGTCTAGGCACTTTAGATCATGTATCCCAGCTCAAAAGATCATATCCTTACTTATACCCATTTGTTTATGTAGTATTCCTTACAGAATACTCTGTAGGGAATTTTTAAAGTGTGCCAACTCGTTATAGGCAAAAGTACTTAAGCAGGGACTTTCAGGCAAAAATCCTAAATCTTCTAGATTTTCTTGCACATTTGGGAGCCGTACATATGTTCTCCCATTTCTTTGTGAATTGCTTATCTAATCTCTCTTTCCAATCCTTTCTGACCTCCTCTGATTGATTCCTGTAGTTACCATGCAATATTTTATATGCCCTATTAATTATCCCTTTTTAACGGCAGATTCTTTTCTAGATTCAACTAAGAACTCAACCAGTGCAGGTCTTTTACTTAATGTACTCTATACCATTCTCTTTGCCTATACATTGATATCAATCCATGATAGGTAAGGCAATCTCTAGCCTGCAGTCCAAATGTCTGCTTAGCTTATTCCCTTTCTATTACATTTCCCCCTTCTAACTATTTGTCCCCAATACCTTGGTTCCTTTGTAAGGTTCCACCAGTAAATTCCAGTCCCCTCTTCCCTGTTCTCTGTACTGATAAATGAAGTCATCCATATCAACAAAATTTCCATTCTTCATTCTTGTATTGGCTTAGTTCTAAGTATACTTTCTGCTATTTTATGAATATAATATTCAATATGACTGTTGTTGTTCTCCTTAAAGATCTGCATCCTGAATCCCACTCTTTTCTTATTTCTTGAATTCCACCCTGCTTCATGATTTTTATTTATTATTTAACATTTATTTTACCAGGATAAGTCCAACTGAACATCATGTGTCCTTTTTCAGTCGTGTCCTAGGGAGAAAAGCTCCAAAGAAATAACAGTGTACATACATGCTTTAAATAACAATAAAACTGGCATAAAAGATAAGAGAAACAATGAAGTACAAAAAACAATTATGTAGAGCAAAAAGATATTCAGGAGTAGTACCTTTATTTACAATATATATAAGAAGTACATTTCAGGTGAGAGTATAGTGTATGCATTAAAGGCTTCAACGGGTCACTTACATATGGAAAAGTGGGTCTTCAAGGGGGGTCTTTGCAGTTGCAGAGAGGGTTAGTATTGAGCAGTAATTTAAGAAGGCCTTTGAAGGTGCCTGTGTGACTTTGTAGCCTGAGTTCAGGTGGGAGGGTGTTCCATGCTTTGGCAACATCATGGGAGAATAAGGCCTCCCCAGAACTGTTATTGCTTGGATTAACTTCAGTCAGGTTTTTGATACATGAATATAGCTCCCTTTTAGGGTTGTGTAAGTTTAGCATGTCGCCAAGGGCGGGGCACTTCTCTGGGTGGAAGAGAATTTGATGGGCTATGATCAGTTGGTGGTAGCGTAGGAGGTTTGGAAATTCTAACCAGTGCAGTTTAGTTAGGGATAGGCAATGGAGGGAATGTGATCTATTATTGGCAGAGAACCTAGCTATTTTATTGTAGCATGTAGAGAGTTTGTTCAGGTTGGTTTTGTTAATATTGGTGAGAACTGGAGAGGCGTAAAGTAGTGTTGATCATCCATTTACACTTTGAATTCCAGCTTTCTGCTTGTGCTATTTATAAGAACCGTAACTGTGTAACTCTGATATATCCCTTCAAATCAGGTAATTCAAAACCTCCTTGCTCTATTGGGAGATCAGCTTATCCCATTTGACTTTTGTCCTCTTCCCCTCCAGAATAAAATCCTTCAACTCTTTATTAATTACTTTCCACAACTTCTCTGATTGATAAAAATCTTCCTGACCTGTGTATAAAACTAAAGGGACTAAAACATTTTTTCCTGCTTGTATTTTGCTATCCATATTCATAGGCAAGAGCTTCCAGTTTCTCAGTTTTTGTACTAGTTTTGTTAAGTCTCTTCCCACATATCTTTAGCTATCATAATCAAATCCTTTTTAATCCAGACTCTTAAATTCTTCATTTTATCATGTCCCCGTCGATATGGTTATCCCTTGATCAATTCATGTGAGTACATAGTTCATAGCTATAGCCTTTGTTTTATCTTAATTCATTTTATATTAAAAATTGGAAGTAGCTCACAATATTCCACAACACTGAGATGTCCTTTTTCTAGTTTTCTTTGTCAATGGTTCTAAATATAAATAACAAAGGTGAAAGAGAAGATCTCTGTCTAGTTCCTCTGTTCAGTCACAATTATCAGAGGGGAATCCATACACTTTGATTTTTTGCCTCCAATCCAGCATATGTCCTTCTAATTAACCTAATTATTTTATCAGGAAGTGCAAATGCTTCTCTTGCCATACTCAAAATCCCTGCTTACTCTGTTGAATGCTTTCTGTGGATCAAGATCCATCAATAAGAACCACATTGATCCATATCTATCAATTTTGGCATCACCTTTGCTCTTCTTTTTATAGACCTAAATAATTCATAATCATGGTTTAAAATTGAAATGGGCCTAAATGAAGCTGGATCAGATGAATCTTTACCATTCTTAGATATTACAACCACCACAGCACCTTTCCAGGATGTTTTGCATTCCTTCCTATTAAAATACTATTAAACAAAGCCTTCCAGATCTGTATTACTTTTTTCCCTCCTAGCTTCTAAACTTCCGCCAGAATATGAGCTATTCCTGAAGACTTTCATGTAGATTGGTTACACATCATCATTTTTATTTCATATTTTCCTATCTTAACTGTTAGTGGTTGAGCTGCATCTACCTCTAACATTGACATATTTAAGTCTTTTAAAAATATTTCAGTTTTTGCTTTCCTTGATTTCCCTACTTCTCTGCTTTATATACATTTTCATAAAATTTCAAAAATATGTCTAATACCTGTGCAAGATCTCTGGTTATTTTTCTTGTTTAGTTTTCAATGTATTGGCTCCCCAAGTTTGGCAACAACCCTTTCTACTTGCTGTTGCCTAAGTTGTTATGTCAAATGTTTTTGTGCTATAGAGTTATCAAAAAACAGCAATCTTTCTAAACTTGCGCATATTATCCAGGTACTACCTTATTTTCTCTTTAGCAATCTGAAATTGAGCTTCTTCACCTTCTATGAGATTCCCCTTATTTTGCAATACTTTAAACTTTGTCAGCCCCTCTAAATAATTCTTGTTAATTTTTAACCAGAATTATTTTTCTTTTATTTCTACCATTTTTAAACTCCACTTTTATTTTACCCACTCACTAGCTATAACTTATGTAGTACTTTATTTCTTCTCTAAAACTCCCAGATAATTCACACTACACAGTCCTTAAATTCCTGTTATTTTAACAGGCAGTGCCAATGTTTCATCTTTACTTCATTACCCTGCATATTAAACTTAATTATTGGTGCAGGATCTGTAATAGATACTGATTGTGCATCAGATTTCTCAATGAAATGGAAATGTTCCTGAGAAATACAGTTTCTGTCAAGTCTATCTCAATTATTGTACCTTGGGGAATAATATGTAAATTGTGTCCTAGTGCCTACTAATGAATTCATGACTTTCATACCAAATATTTTCATAAATTTCTTCTGAATTCGATCATTTTGTTACATTTTTCCTTTAGGAATCCCGATACATCTTCATTGTTGCAAATCAAATGCCAGTCCCCACTTATACATAATATTCCCTACTGAAAGCTGATTATTTCTCCCAATTTTAACTTTTAAGCTCAAAAATAGCAGTTTTAGATTGAATAAAATTACCTGCCAGTTTAATCCTTATTCCTTGCCAATAGCCCATTACTACTACAAATCTGCCATTATTATCTTCTTTTCTTCTTCTTCTTCTAAAACTACTGGAGTGCTGTAGCAATTAACAAAATAAGAACTACTCTTTTCCTTTGTCCCTGATATTTTGCAGAATATCCATCCTGAAATCCTTTCCTTTTCATGTTCTCATGCCAATTCTTTCCATATGTGTCTTCTGTAACATTGCTATTTGCACAGTACATTTCTTAATATAATGAAGTATTTCTTCCTTTTGTCCATAACTGTGAAACCATTCACATTCCAAGTGAAAGTGTCACCATTATGGCAAGAAGTCATTATTCCCACCTAATATATGTGGCAGTTTTTTCAAATGTCTATTTCCACCTTTTGTAATATAAATACCTATTAATGTTTTGCAGGTTAATCCTTTGTACATTTTTTCATCAACATTGGTACCTATATCACATTTTACAAGACTTTTTGTTTTAATAAAAACTTTCAATGAAAAAAAAATGCACCCAAAACCTGTTAAGTAAATACATACACATAAATATGTACATCTTCAAATAATGAAATTTAACTACAAGGCTTTTCATCTTTGAGGATCATCCATGGCTTTTTGAAAATGGGTTGACTTTAGAAGTATTCTAGAGGCAACAATGGGGTTCTTTGCACATATTTTCACAAAGCATTATAATCTGGATTCATTTTCCAGGTCCAGAAAAATTTTTGCAAAGGCAGTTCTTCATGTGCTTCATGGTGCTTGAATTCCTTCCTCCTCTTCCCTCTGTGTACAAGTCATGGCAATCTACCCATACAGCTTAGGCTGCTGCCACAGTGATCTAAATATTGAATAAAGTACAGTTGTGTAATTAAACTTACCATAACAGTAGATGTTCTAATAAAGCACTATTTCAGTAATCATCTCCTCCCTGTCTCTTCCAGCCCACTTACTTGGTTTTGCCAGGGTATGGAGATATATGATTGTGTATACACACACACACACACACACACACACACACACACACACACACACACACACACACACACACACACACACACACACACACACACACACACACACACACACACACACCCCCACACACACATATAGTTACATTGTTTTATTTACTTGGCTGTCCATTTCCTAACATTTTTCCTTTCAGAGTTGTAGCCTTCCTTCTTGGCACAAGAATGCTCTGAAGCTTTTGGTACCCAGGCTGACACTTGTATATTCCTGCTTGAGCCAATGCAGTTGGGGTGCATGGAAGGTGCTGTAAAGTTTTGAAAGCTAGCCAGTGATTATATCCTAGCTTAGTCTACCGCAACAATGTTCTGTTTAGAACATCTACTGTTATGGTATGTTTACTTATACAACTGCCCTTTTGCCATGATTATATATATTCCTCAGACTGAAGGAGGCATGCATATCTAATGACATCATTCGATCCAAACATAGTGAAAGTTTTATACCATGAAGAAAATAAGTCTAAGATGGCATCTTTGGTCAGGTTATCAGAAACTTTTAGAAGTGCGTGAATGGAATTCATACCAGAAGTGGATAAAAAATATATTGTGACAATAAGTGCCACAAAGAAAATAGGAAGTACATTATCAGAAAAAAAGAAAATAGGAAAGCATGCAGTTAAAGTATGAAGAACTGTTGGAGCAATCACATTGATCAAGAGTAGTTCAAGTAAAATTAATTTAAACCAAAAGTTGAACTTGTTTATTAAATGTGGGAGATGGTAACACATGTAGGTTCTGCATTACAGAAGAATAAACAGTGGCACAACTTGTTTCGGTTTGTGATACACTGTTGACTGAAGGTTTGTATTCTGAAAGACATAAATAGAAGCAAGGAAAGCAGATATTGTAGTTCAGCAGAAGAAAAAAAAAACTAGCATAAAACATAAATACATGCAAAGTAGATTAATAGGGAATTAGGGAACCCAGATAGTTCCAATTGTGGTTGGACTAAGTGGGCTAATACAAAAGAATTTCCGAGCATATTTAAAGATATTACCAATTGATTCTCAGCTAGAGCGTCTTCTGCGTGGAGACATGCGTGAATGGGCATACCTTCGTTGAAGGTTGTGCGTCAGGCCTGGCAAGCTGGTATGTAAAAATCAACTGCCAATCATTAGCGGACCGGAGTTCCGCTGTGGCGACCCCTAACCAGGAAAAGCTGAAAGACACAAACAAACCAAAACAGGTAACCCTATATGAAGTACAGAAAAAGGCAATTCTTGGTAAATTACAAGTGCCGAGTAGAATGCTCTTAGCAAGCATCAAAGATTAAAGCAAAACTGATTTCATTAACTTTAATTATGCCCTTGGGTTCATTCCTGGCAGCTGGTGACTTCAAATCAGAGGGGGGCTGCAGGAGATAGCTGAATGGGTGGGGTCAATGGGAAGGGGGTGCGGACAAGTAGAAAGGGGAGGAGCTATGCTCAAAACCACAAAAACTAAACTTTAATTAAATATGCTGCCCTGGGTGCCAAACCCTCATTATGAGAGTCCAATCAAGACAAATGAAGTATAAAAGAATGAAAATATTTCAATGCATTGGCAGCTTGACAGCTTAGTTAAAATCTAGATGGAAACAAAAAGGTTGAGAGGCATGAAAAAAAAATTACTTTTTAAATACATTACTGGAATGCCAGTCAAAATCAAGTATAAGAAAAACAAGCAGCACTCAACTCAAACCGCTTCTCCTTGCACTGCAGTTCTAATTATAATTTATATTCAGCTTTATTAAAGTACCAAGTAACATGCTGAAAGTAGCAATCTCTGTGATGCCCCCACTTGTAAAAATGTTTATTATCCAAAAAAGACCTGCTGTCTGACAACTATCTACTTGTTTCATGGGGAAAACATGATCAAAGTAAAAAATGAAAAGCAAACAAGCTCAAGATACATTGCTTAAAGGATTACTGTACAGGTTATAGACCACACATGAATGGTATTCTGTTTAGTTTACGGGTAAAGCCCTCAGAGATCACTGGAAGTCTCCAACAAGTGTAATGAGCTTCTTAAAATAATGTAATCCTCTCCTTTATTACAAATACTGTCATATGCATTTCAATACCCAACGCTTACACATTATCTAGTTAAGAATTCTCTGCATGGCAACAGAAAAGCTTCAATGTTGGCAGGCTTATTAAAGCTTACTTGCATGTTATGATCTCAGACAAGCTTGCCTGATGGTCATTAAAGCATTGCTACTTAAAACACAGAGCAACAGGTACTTTCTGAGTAATAAGCATAAATCAACAGTATAAAAATATGACAGAAACCAGACCATTCTGCAAAATCAAGAACAGATGCAAAGCCACTGTGGTACTGTACCTTGGATGGGGGGATACCCTGCACATTTACACTGCTCCTTGCCTTGCTTGGACACATCCAGAGTCACTACATGGGGGAGTGGGGTGCAACAAGTATGTCACAATTTGAAATGTCTCTGGCTGACTGTGATGGCCCTGACACATTTGTCATACCTCTCACCCTCAGAGCAAAGCCATACATAGAAGTGGGACAAAGGCCCAAAAATAAGGACAATTTTTAAATATTGCTCTTATAAACTTAGAAAGATAATAGAATAGTAGGTCTTGCATTGGTATGAATTTTCTGAAGGATATGAAATCTGAAACTCAAATGTCTGTCATTATTTTCTAACTTCAGTCTTTAATGATTTACCACTAATTTGCCAAAAAAACAATTTTATGAAAAATGGACCAAAAATGTGATGCAAAAATATAAAATAGCCACACAATACAGCTGGGAACCTGTCAAAGAAGGGACACTTTTTTAATAATAGTACTGCTAACTTGAGCAGCTGACAAAATAAATGAATCTACATGCATTTCTGAAATAAAAGCAATCTATAACTCGGATTATTACAGTTATTTCTTAATTGTAAACCCTCCATGTTTTCTTCCAAAATTGCTATTTTGCGGCGGGATTATTAGGGGAAGAGCAACATTTTGAGCCAAATTCGGGGACAGTTGAGAGGTTTGGCTATGCCTAATTCTATAAAGCAATTTGCATGTACCTCTCAACCTGTTAATGCAATAAATCTGGACAAGGCCAAATATATTGGGGAACATCAGTGTTTCATTATTTAGTAACTAATTCCTAAATGAGAAAACCACAAATATTATGAGGAGCAAACCAAAAATAAGAAGCAAAAATCTATTCATTTTGTGAAAATCTGGACAGTTGGGAGGTATAGTTCAGCTGGGGCTGTCTTTGAGTTTGCCGCCCTTCCCCCTCATAAAATCATGGTCGAATGGAGCCACCCCCCCCCCTGCAGCCATTCCAATGATCCATTACTTGGCTATTTCACTCCATTTACCATAAACACTAATGTGCATACTGCTTTACTTCTATGATGATTTGGATGTCATTTGAAAGTTTTATTTTGCATTTTACAGCACAAACACTAAGACATCTGCTAAACAAAGCAACGCAGTCTCACAATGAAAACAGGCTTAGAATGAAAAACTTCTCTGCCCTTGAAACTCACATTCAATGAAACAGCATTGAAACCCACATTCAAAGAAAATACATTTTGCCAGTGGCAGATAAAGATTAACTTTGGGCTGTTTTCAAATCATAGGCCCCTTGCACATGAAACATACATGTGCTCTTTGATACACCTTCCTGATTCTACTAAATTATATTCCTTGTACAATACAGTACAGTTGTTAGCATTTTAAATTTATTGTTTTGAACAGTTTTCCAGTAAACAATGAAACAAAATGCATGCACCAATGACAAAACTACCCAATTCAGAACATTTCCATCTTAAAGTCTACTCAACCTTCTACAGTCCACCAGTATCAGTAAATATGCACAATCTCTAAAGTAGTAAGTCATCTAAATAAGTCCACATTAAGGAAATCTGTAACAATGAAGAGGTTGCTGCTAGCACACAACTTTATATGTCACTGTTTATTTATCTACAAATAAAGTGCCTGTTGCCCTTGAGGAATAAATTGCGTATGTTGCATGCATTAAAAAAAATGATAAGCTAGTAATATAGCAATAGGGACTGTATGGCAAACTGATAACAGGTTCAGGTTCATAGTTACTACTCTAGGTATCTTTGCCAAAAAGGACTGCAGGATCCACCCACTTTACAACACAGTACAGTATCAGCATTGAATCTTTCTACTGTGGGAGTAGAAGCCACAACCTTCTGCATCAAAAGCAAGTACACTACCTGTTGTGCTATTAATGCAAGCAGACATAGAATAAGCAGCACTAAAGTTTTGTTCCTCTGCAGCTCTCAGCTCCTTGTAAAATCTACTCGACACGCAATTGTATCTCTGAACTTTGCAGCACAAGAAATCTGGAAAAAGACGAAATTTATTGGGGGGGGGGACAAAAGCCCAAAAACCAGGGACACATTTTAAATATTGCTTGTATAATGTTGGAAAGTTGCTAGAATAAAATGCTGTGTTACCACCATACATTTCACTGCCACGTCTTTAACCCAGGGGACCCTGTGCAAAACAGTCAGAGAAACATACCACTATGCCAAATCAGCTGTTTTGTAAAAGAGAGGAAGACAAACTTAAATGGCTACCATTTAGTGAATTCAGTTCTCAGCATAGCTGTCAACCTCTTGGCACAAAACACCTGAACAAAGCCAATAATGGGGGGAATACAGCCCCCAAACATATTCAGTGAATTCAGTTCTCACTATAGCTCTCAACCTCTTAGCAAAAAACATGTGGACAAAGCCGGTAATGGGGGGGGGATACAGCCCCCAAACATTCAATGAATACAGTTCTCACCATAGATAACTCTCAACCTTAGCACAAAATACCTGGACAAAGCCTATAACTGTCAACCTCTTGGCACAAAACACCTGAACAAAGCCAATAATGGGGGGAATACAGCCCCCAAACATATTCTGTGAATTCAGTTCTCACTATAGCTCTCAACCTCTTAGCAAAAAACATGTGGACAAAGCCAGTAATGGGGGGGGGGGATACAGCCCCAAAACATTCAATGAATACAGTTCCCACCATAGATAACTCTCAACCTTAGCACAAAATACCTGTACAAAGCCAATAATGGGGGAATACAGTCCCAAAAATAAGGACAAATTTCAAATATCCATGTTATAAACTTAGACAACTGCTAGAACAATTTCACACAGAAGGCACCCCAGCCAAGAATCAAACCAGAGAACCTGTAGCTGTTAGGCAGCAATGCTACCAATGCACCACTACACTACAGACTTTGCAAGGAAAAATGTAGATACAGAAACCACAGATTTTATGAGGAACAGAACAAATATGAGGCAAAAATCTGCAGATTTTTTTTAGAAATGATGGTGGAGAGGGAATTCAGGTCCTTACCACCTGTATCGAAGGTACAGGGTTCAAGCCTGAGTATCTCTATCCACCACCACTTGCTCTCTCTAGCCACCAGTATATAGTAACTGGGGCATGTCTCACACACACACACACACACACACACACACACACACACACACACACACACACACACACACACACACACACACACACACTCCAGCAACCACCTACCTCCTGAATGAATCCAGCCAGCGATCAAACCCGCCTGCAAAACGGAGCAATCTAGCCCGCGCAATATGTCCCGTGAGAGCAGCTCACCTCTCTCAGTCCTCATTGGGTCTTCCAGCTCACATCTCTCCTCTTTGGGTCTGCCTGCAGCTGAAGCAGTCCGGACCTCCTCTTCTGTGTGGTCATCACTGCACTGATTCCTGGTGGGTGCACTTGCAGCAATGATTGCTGGGTACCTGTGTTTCTCTATCCGGACTGCTGATAAAGGCTTTGGACCCCCTCTTCTGTGCAGTCATCACTGCACTGATTCCTGGTGGGTGCACTTGCAGCAATGATTGCTGGGTACTTGAGTTTCTCTATCCAGACTGCTGATAAAGGCAGTCTGAAGTCTTCAAATGCCTCTGCGCATGCGCAGATGAGTCGGGACTCGTGCTTTTTTTTTTTTTTTAGTTTTAAAGATTTTTTTGTGTGTTTTTCTAGGTGGGAGAGCTGCAGCCGGCAGTCCGATAGCACGAGCCGCCCCTGGGTAGAGCCCAGAAATGCAATCACATATGGTGAACTGTCATATTTACACAGCTATATCTTCTGACTCTGACATATTTGTGGGGTTTTCAGTTATGGAGCTAGTCTTACTGCTTTTATATTCATTAACATAATGTTTACCATTGTGGCAGTTGAAACAGATAATTTGGATGGGGGCTAAATACAGACCATGCCTGACAATTTAGATGTCAATTTATACTTGCCTTGGCATTTGATGTAGCAGTTCCACTGACCCTTTTGTTGTCAGGTGTATGGGTGGGGCCATCTAAAATGCCTTTCATGATTTCTCATATGTTTGTATTATATAAGGAACAGCACAAACATTGTTTTGGAATAGCTTGTGTCAAAAAAGGTGATGGTAAGAATAAATTGTTTTGCAGAATGTCCTCCTTTTGTTTTTAATAAGTTGTGTCATCTTATATTTTAGGGGAGGGAGCTATATAGGCTTTGGGCTCCTCACATGGCAGCTTTTCTCAACACAGAGGGAAAAGCTTATGACCTTTTCCAACCAAAATGTCCCGTGCAGTAACAGTATTTTCTTTTATTTTCCACCAGCTCTGTTACTGGCATACTGAGATAGGACTTGGGGAAAAAAAAATCAGAAAATGCATCCGACGGATTAACATTAATGTAGGGATTCAATGGAATTCCATAAGATATGGGGCAGCATTATGGATGGTCTCTACTATCCTATAGTGCAATCTGATCACACTTTTTAGGTGCATAGAAGACTATAGATGCTATGTTGAACTCTCATTAACTCTGTAAAAACTACTGTATGTATTATGCATGCATAATGTAGTCAAACTCTGCACAAGCACATGAGCAAGTAGTGCAATTCCGACTGTCCCTGGATGCACCTAAACCCCAAAGTGCTACCTGTCTGGTGTCTCTAATGCTGCATACATGACATGGAAATGTTTGTCATACATGTATTGTTACATCCACAAATACTGTAGTGGCATTCTGTGGTGGTGTGCTTAAAAAACTAAAGCCTGATGCACTGTTGGCATGCGGTGGGCCTGTGCTACCAAACAACAATCTGAATTTTTATGAAAGGAAACGTGAGGAAAGACAACTCCAAAAATGCACTAATGTTCATACAACTGGTCCTTGACCTCCTCCTGCTTTTTATAGCCTGAGGTACAGCTGAACTGTATGTTAGAACTGGTATTGTAGGCATTTAGACTGTACAGTGTCTGATTCTTACATACAAGCGCAGCTGTTTCCCCTATTGCATTCTTTAGTATAGTGGACAGCATTTTACTTATAACTTTTTTACTGAAGTTCAACAACAGGTGAAAATTAGAAGAATTATCATTGGAAGCTTTATTTCTGTTTTGGAAATGTGAGTACAACAGAGAGTCGATCATCCGAACTTCGATTATCCAAAATGCTGATTATCCGAACCAGCCTTCCAAAGGTTTTGGGTAGGAAAAATCATTGTCTGAATATGTAAACATTATATGTATTCACCTGAGCATGTTTTTTGAGCTTGAAGCCAGCTTGTGTGTGAAAAATATTCTTTATTGTCCACTGGAATCACTCAGTGGTTCAAAAGCGTATTCCTGGGTGCAGAAAAAAAAACAAGAGTTGAAAAGTTTTTTATCCATTTCAATTCTATGTTTGATTATCTGAACAGTTTGGTTATCCAAACTACCCTAGGTCCCAATTAATTTGGATAATCAACTCTCTACTGTACTGGTCCAGGATTCCTAATGTGCCTACATGGCTGAAGGAAACATATAGAAGTTTTTATGGAATCAGGACAGGTGCAAGTGAGTGAAGTCTATGCTGTTTTTGGAATACAGCTTTTTTGAGTTTCCTGGTACAGCTGACAAAATCCACCTTAAATTCTTAGATGTTAAATAAAGGACAAACACTTATCAGGAAATGGACATAATTCTACTCCCCCTTCCCTGTTTTCAGTGATACCCAGTTCATGCGCTACTATAGGAGGTGCACTGTTTGACCAGTTTATCTATTAAAATAGAATTGTTCTGTCATGTTTGAAAGTGACACTAAAATCCTGAGTGAATGTAATTATTGCACTTAGTCACAGGATTGAAAGAGACAGGGAGATGATAGGTTGTCATGAAGACATTACGAACAGTACAAAAATGCACAGTAAAAGTACATTACTTGGAGTATTAGTTTCCCCCCTGCCTTTTATGCCAATTTTTTCATTATCTATTCAATGTGTACTTCTCATTTATTTCACTTTCATCTTCTCCTCTTTACTGGTTGTTACAGTACATTATTCTTAATATATTTATTACTTTCCTTTTCTTTCTATTCTTTCCATATTGTTTCTTTTTCTTTTTGAGATTTTGATTTTTGTATTACAATAAGTAGCTGTGTCTTTATGAAAAAGTTTGTTTACTAAATTGTGCAACATTCCATAATTGATAAGTCTACCTTGCCCAGTAAACACTGCCTTTTGATCTACTATTTGTGCTCTTTTGATGTTTTTATTAACACAACTGCTTTAACAGTCTCTATATTTCTTTCAAAGTCTTGAGATGTATGGGAGTTAGCTCTTTAATAAATACCTGTATTTCACAGTAATTGTATTTCTTTTGAAAGAAAAGTTTAAAGACACCTAATCCCTGGCACAATGCTCAAGTATGGATTAAAACATATCTAACGTTTTTTAATTAAATATATTTCTGGCATTTTCTTATCTGAATGCTTGGAAAGTTCTTGCCAATATACCAACATTCATGGTATTTTAATAAAAATATCAAACTTTAATATTCTTGCATGGAATCAGAACAATGTTTCAGATGAAATTAATGCTCTGAGTTTTAATCTCATTGCACATAGAACTGATGCTTAAGAATCTTTTTACAGTTGAACACAACTTTTTAAAATTCTGTTTCATAGTTTACCTTCTTCTTTTTCTTCTTTCGCTTTTCCCGGTTAGGGGTTGCCACAGCAGATCACCTGTCTGCTCATCATTGTCAGTGGAGTTTTACAGTGTCGAGTTGCCAGCCCAGTGCCCAACCTTCCACAGAAGGGGCACACATGCATGCACTCACGCCTAGGGCCAGTTTGGAGTGTCCAATCCACTTACAGCTTGGATGTGGGAGGAAACCGGAGCACCTGGAGGAAACCCACGTGACCACAGGGAGGACATGCAGACTCCACACAGAAGGCACCCCAGCCAAGGATCAAACCGGTGAGCCTCTTGCTGTGAGGTGGCAATGCTAACCGCTGCACCACCGCAGCCGCCCTCTGTTTAACAATATGCCACAGTTCCTTAAATGTATAATTGTTTCTTCTTTTTCTGTTTATTTGCAATTCTGTGGAATCATGTAACTATTTTATTAATTGTTTAAAACCGCTCTATGCTTTCAGTTCATGGTTTGAGATTTGGACAAATAATGCTGCAGTCTAATGTTAAGGTCGGAATTATGAAATGAATTAAACAGTGTCATTGGATAGTTAGTGTGCAGTGGTTCGAATCACAACCCTAGTGATGTGAATATATTGACATTATATTACAACAAATGTTGAGTGCTACTTTTTGAAATGTCTTTTGGATAAATTGTTAAACAGAGGTCTCATCAGCCTAAGATGTGGCTAGATGTTAAAGGCTCCATGACCCTTTTGGATGAAGAATAGGGAATGTTTGGTGTTTTAGCCACATTTCCAACACTTTTTATGAATACCATCTCAGATGTCCTTCTGAAAAAATTGGTCATAGGTCAACAAAATGTAGTAATTTATCTATGGAATATTTATGTTCCCTTGCCATTTATGATGCTAAACCATTGTCTGCAAGGGTATTAAACATGCAGTGCCTTGTTTTAAAATACCTTTTTTTTATTTTTCTTGAATACTCCCAAATGTCTAAGTGCCACATCTTTAGAGATTACAGGTGCACAGCTTCCGTACTTCATAACATGTAGCTGTTGCATCTCTTGTATTTGCTAGAGATTGTCATTCTCAGATTATGTCATAAATTTTGCAATCACTACTAACAGATCTTGGAGTGACTTCTGTCATGACGGCTAAAGTTTCAGATTAGCTGACATAAAGAGGCTTGCATCACCGAGGTTCTGGCTACCTGGACAAGTGAAATTCACACCTCTGAATTCAAAACTGCTCTGTTTTATCATCTTAGGTGACTGTCTATTTGCCTCAGATTTCAAGAAAAGAAGTTGGAGGCCATTAGTCTGCACTGTTAATATGGCTGTCACAGAGTGTAGCTTCCTGTTAAAGAAACAGTGTTGATTTGACAGGAACTCATCTAAAAGAATATTATGGGCAGAAAATCAAAACAGACAGATGAAACTGTTAGACAGGCTTTTCTTTTTCTGCCAAAACAGATGAGGTTTCCTTTTTTTTTTCTCCTCCCCAAGCAAAATGGCCTTGGAGTTAAAAATCACTGAAGTGGCCATTCAGCGATTACTGTTTTCGATGTTTATGTGTCAGTGAAGACGTGTTCAATGAACACGTCTTTCAAAACAGCATAATATAGACCTGCTTTGGACCATAGTTTTATTTCAGTCAGTGTGCTGTCAGTAAAATACCTTTGTATGTCACAATTATTTAAAGGAGTCAGTCTCAGTTTAATAATGAAAAGGAACACACCATTAATAATAATGTGTTCTGTTTCAAATACATTTCAACACAATGTTTATTAAATGTCTTCTTGTTAAAGTAAGTCCCACTGTTTAATACCAGCAGTACAATATGCAGTCTTATCTGGTCTGGTCTGTTTTTGCAACCAGGTCCTATAATCTGGCCTGCTTGAAATGAAGTTTCCCACAAAAAAACAGTAACAGTACAGAAACTGCCAGTCATATCTAGGATTTCTGTGCCAAGAAACAGGCCAGATTTACTGAGCATTACCAAAAGACATTAATTCACTGAACATTCATCTCATATCTGAATCTTTTCTGTTCATTTATTTAGACATCTTTGTTGAATTATTTTTTATTAACAATGCCAGCTTAGCATTGCCTCTGCCCTTTCTTCTGAACTTTAACCTCCTAAAACTATAAAACCTTTGCTGCAGGAGCTACTTAAAATGCCTTTCCCGTGAGTGAGTAGTTGACTTAACTGGTCCAGGTTGCATCTTGAGTCATCAAGGGAAAGCCGGTAGCTTTGAGCTGTCAGTTATGGATTCAAACTGAGCCTCTAATCGAAGATTCAGGCTTTAAACTAGGATTTTCTTCTAAAGTGCTTCTGACTTTAAGTTAATTAATGCAAAGGAGACACTCTAATCACCCTGACTACCTCGATTAACAGTGACCTAGGCTAAACTTTCAGATGTCAGCTGTCGTTTTCACTGTGAAGTGCTTTATTGACTGCACTTCAATTAGCTGTGAAAGTTTCCCCTTATTTTGGAGGATGTTATGTATTTAGTTGAAAAGTTACTTGTTAAGAAAAGCCAGCAGGAGATAATAGTTGACAATCCATCTCCTTGCAGTCATACTTTATATTTAACCTATAAGCAAATAAAGCTGTGTGTGTGTGTGTGTGTGTGTGTGTGTGTGTGTGTGTGTGTGTGTGTGTGTGTGTGTGTGTGTGTGTGTGTGTGTGTGTGTGTGTGTGTGTGTGTGTGTGTGTGTGTGTTGTTGTTGTGTCTGTTTCCGATTGTAAAGTTATGCCCAGTTCTGTGCCTGTCTGTGGTTTGTCTGTTATAAAAATAGTTCACCCACTTTGCCTTAAAGCCCTACTGCTCTTTTTCAGCATTGCATGACTTTGTTAATAAGGCTTGGTGCTCCTGCTTTCTGTAAGTACAGTGATTGCATGACTGCATCCATGATTAGTAATTAATCTGTTAACCTTTTGTTCTTTCTTAACAGCTGCTTACAGTGTGTTACAATGCCTTACACAGCTGGTATATTTTTCTCGGATATGCTGTTCTTCTATAGTTCAGATGAATTGTCCCTTCACTGTTTCTAGATAAGCACAGGCTTTACATGCTTAGTGTACTTTCCATGTTGCAATTTCAAAGTAAATAACCGAACATAAACTTCATAGGCTACAGTGCAACATAATTAAGAACTAACTCCTCGTATACACTAATAGACAGAGCTGCAGTAGAATGAACCTCTTGTTTACTAAATGGTAAAACCGGATGTAATAAAAACATGGATTGATGTTCATTATATTGATCAGTGCTGCAGTAGCCTTAGCTATATAGTTTATATCCTGCCAAGGATATAACATCCGGCCAGCTTCCAAAGCTTCAGTACACTTTCCACCTGCCCAAACATTCAGGCAGCTAAAGCTGAGCTGACTAAAAGACAAGTCTGGGTGTGAAGCCCTTCAAAGCTTTACTGTTGCTGAAGAGTATGCTTCTCTGAGACTTTTGAGGATTGAAGGTGGGCTTGTGCTGTTTCTTTGCCGGGCAGATAAGTTTGCTTTGGGGCAGTAAACTTCGATTTTCATATTTGTGTTGTGGTTTTATTGAGTTCCTCTTCAGGAAAAATATTTTAAAGTTGAGTGTTGTGTTTTAATGGATTGTCATGAGACTGTAACATACTGTTAAACTGTCAGTTTAAAAGTGTTGTAAATAAGTGAAAACATTTTTTTTCTGTGACATAAAGTACTTTTTACAGTATTTTTCTATAAAAAAGTAACCTTTGTAGACTGCTACTGTGTACTGGCATTTGCTGGTTGTCTTCCCAAGGAAAAAGGCACCATTTTTGGCTTAACCATGGATCAGACTTCCAGTCCCATAGTCAGTCCTTCTTCCAGCAACAAATAGAAAAAGTTAAACAGACAGCCTTTGTCACCACAGAAGGCCAGCAATTTGCCTCAGCTGCAGGTGGGTGACTCTGCTGTGGCCATTTGTTGTACCATAAACCACTCATCTTTTACCACGAATCCCTCTGGTGTAGCACCTGTAGCCACTATGGACTGGGAGTTATTCACATCCTTTGTGGCTGTTGGGGACCCATAAATGGGCAAAGGAGAGCCACTCTTGCTGGTCCTGGGAGAGGAAACAGGGAAGGCTTCCTTGTTGTGTCAGAATCCTGTACCTGTCCCTAGGGAAGCTGCTGCTGCCATTAGTAACATGGTTGGCTCCATTTTTTCCTGTCAAAATGTAAGAGAAAACTCAGCATGTGCCTACTTCTCCACATATTTCTTTAGACAGGAGTAGTTTACTGAGTCTGGCTAAGAGTTTAATTCAGGCTACTGATCCTTGTTGCAAAGTAGTTCCAGGTAAAAGAAAGAGGGATACCTCTTTTCCTAAAGAGATTCAAGATTCTGGATCAGAACAGGAAGATGAAGGGACAGATACAGGGTTTTCTCTTCAGATTTCTGATTCAGACTTGGAGGAGATCTCAGTTTTTGATTCTTACTGTGGGGTTCTCTCTTTCCCTGAGATTATTGCTGAGATGTGCCAGTGTTTTCAGTGAGAGAACACTGAGGTTTCTCAGTCACTCAGAAAATACTATGAATTGTTCATCTTCTTTCGGCTGTTCCCGTTAGGGGTCACCACAGCAGATCATCTGTTTCCATTTCTTCCTGTCCTCTGCATCTTGCTCTGTCACACCAACCACCTGCATGTCCTCTCTCACCACATCCATAAACCTTATCTTAGGCCTTCCTCTTTTCCCGTTACCTGGTAGCTTCATCCTTAGCATCTTTTTCCCAATATACTCAGCATCCCTCCTCAGCACATGTCCAAACCAATGTAATCTTGCCTCTCTTGCTTTGTCTCCAAACCTTCCAACCTGGGTGGAGAAGAATGTCAGGAGTGATTTGTGACAGACGAGTACTAGTAAGAGTGAAAGAGAAGGTCTACAAGAGGGTAGTGAGACCAGCTATGTTATATGGGTTGGAGACAGTGGCATTGACAAAAAGGCAGGAGTTAGAGCTGGATGTGGCAGAGTTAAAGATGTTAAGATTTGCACTGGGTGTGATGAGGGTGGACTGGATTAGAAATAAGTATATTAGAGGGTCAGCCCAGGTTGGAAGGTTTGGAGAAAATACTATGAATTGTTACAGAAAGAATTTCCAGAACCTGCACCCATTACTTCTGCTCCATCTGTTATAGAAGATGTGTATGTTTCTACCTGCAATTTTCCTGGTAGTCAGCCAGCTGACCCTAAAAAAGCAGATAGGATATATAAAGTTCCTCACTCTATTTAAGTTTTAATGCACTGTCCCTAAACCTGACCCAGCTGCTATAGCTCTGGTTGATCCCACTGCTGCTAAAGAGTTAATTCCAATCCTACTCTTTCTGATAAGAATAAGAAAACTACTGTTAAGTATGGGGAAAAAGTGTATACTCCTACAACATTTATGTTCAGAATTTTGAATTGTTATGTTCATATGTTGATGTTTGTACTAATTCATTGTGAAAGTATGAGAAATGTTTTATCTGTGGTTTCTTCTTGTGAGGAAAATCTGCTTTAAATAATTTAGTTTTTTCACTACTGCACAGGTTACTACTGATTGTTTACAGTGTGTGTGTATAACTGGTACTGGTTTAAGGAGGTTTGCATGGCTGCTTTTAAGAACCTTCCAGATGATGATAAAATGAGGTTTTAAATTCTCTTTGGATTGTGATTTAGTGGTATTGTCAGCACAGCTAGCTGGAATTTTGTAAATAATTACATGTCATTTGTGGATATCAAACTGATCCATACAAGATGCTGGTGTTACAAATGTATTAGAACTGTATGCCATGTATATCAAACTGATTTGTACAGATGTTTGTGTTGAAAAGGTATTTGTAAAGTGCTTCTGTTTGAAATGTATACACAGTGTGCCTTACTGGAGAGAACAGAAATGTGCATGTGCTATTGTAACTGTTTAAATGTAAATGTTTTAACAAAGGAAACTGGAGGGTTAATGTAGAACAGAGCATGTGTATGTACCTTTAAGAAGCATTTCCAGATGTAGGCACGTGCATATAAATAGTGAGCATGTGCAGGCAGCAGTACCATTTTGAGAGAACAGCCAGAGTGTATGAGTGTAATAGACAGACTCAAATCTCCCAAAATCAAGGATTGTCCAACAAGTCAGAATGACTATTCAATAGGCCTTTCTGACCCCTTAAAACCGTGATTGTTTTTCTTCTCCAAAAAGTCTAAACTCCATTTTTCTCTTTGGCAACAGATTTAAGTCAAATTGATTCTGAAGATAATTCAGCAAGGTTACAGATAGTGGTGGGAGGAAATTCCCCCTGTCCCTTGGGGGGGTGGGGGTTCTCATTCACTAGCTGAGACACTTTTGTTTCCACGGTTCTTTATCACATGCTGTCTCAAGGAGTGGTAGAACTGGTTCCTCCTTTCCAGGTGGCAAGGGGTGTTTGTTCAATGATGTTCTTAGTGCCAAAGAAAGAAAATGCTTGGAGACCAGTTTTGGATCTTTCTTTTCTTTTTTTTTTCCATAATAAATTTTTATTGATATATATTTTCCATATACAATAAGAAATCATACACATAATTCACTACTATTACCATCAAAACTATATACAATATCTACACGAAATGCTTCCATATGAAAATCGTCAGTATTCCAAAAAAGAAAACACCAGGGAAAAAAAAAAAAAACAAAGCCAAAACATGTGTAGAAGTAATTTGCGTCCATACATATCATACCAAGTTCAAAAACATTATTTCCTCCACATATACATCCAAACTTTAATATATTCCTAATAACAGTATTATGCTAATATAATATTAAAAACCTTTTCCCATATTTTCGGGTTATTAATATTTTTGTTACTTTGTTTCAGGAGTAATTTATGTGCTAATATATGCTTTATAGCCACAAGCTTAAAATTATCCCATGATGTCTTGTCTGGTTCTAACCAATTTGTAGCTATATACAACTTCATCAGCAAAAAAAATGTTCATACATATTATAGTTTGTGATCTAGAGAGCTCTCTTGGAGGAATATGTAGAATCATAAATTCCCATGATAACGTTGAACTTTGATAGCCCATCTTTTGTAGTTGTGTTCTAAGAGTTCCAAAGTTTATATATACACTTGCAGCTCCAGAACATATGAAGAAGATCCGCTGTTTGATTTGTACAATATGGACAAGTTGGAGAATTCCTAGGATTGAATTTATGTAACCTAAAACGCGTATAATAAGCATTATTCCAAACCATCAACTGCGTATACATCAACTTTTGAAGAGAGACCGATTTTATTGTTAAATCAATTGCTTTTAATACCTGATTATCTGCTACTGTCATTTTGTTTACCCAATACCCTGACAGCAGAATTTTATCCTGGAATTTTAAATCTTTAATTAATTTATTTTGTTCTTGTTATAAATTTGACCTCCTGTTGGAGAGCTTGCCACAATTCAGAGCATTTATCCACAATTCCAGCTACAGGTTTAAAGTTTTCAAAATGTCTCAGAGCAAGTTCTCTGATTTGTCTCATTATAACAATATAACTCTAGGGTAGGTTCAATTCCTGTCTAACTTGCGAAGCCGATAAATTAAATTTATTAAAAACATCAATCAGAGTCAAATTAACTATTAATGGGAATTTACTAAGATCAATCAACTGATTTTTTAGTTTAAAATTGGGATTCCTATGAAAAGGTTGAAATACCATCATATATTGCAAGAAGTCTACTGATTGGAATAAATTTTGCAAAGATGACACATATGTTTTTAAGTGGTCCATAATCCCATAGTTTATCAAACTATTTTTACCCAAAAAGGGTAATGCTTTAGGATTTATATTCCGATCTAAAATATGCTTGTAATTCAAGACCACCCAAATTGGTATCCATTTTGTAGAACCACAAAAGAACCGTAAAAACTGTACTGCACCACAAAAAGCGAATCCAATTCAGTAAAAAGGAATTATTCCAAAAAACACTCGAATGGCAAGAAATTGCCTATAATTGATCCACATATAATACAAAAACTGAAGAAATCTCTAGCGCCTCGGCAAACTTGCCTTTAACAGAGTAAAAACTTATTGTATGCATTTGCTTCACCTATATACTAACACATGACACACCCTCTGAATTTATCAATTAACAAATAAAAAAACAGCATTTTAACACATAAAACAATATCAACAATTCCTATACTTATAACATACTTTTCCATACTTTTCCATGAACAGTCATAATTTAACCCACTAGGATTTAGTGTATTAAATTTCAAAATTAAACATAACTCTTTCTTTTTTAATATATATTTAACGTGTTGCTCATTTGAGTAAGTGTTTCCTTTTACACTGTCCAAAACTGTTACAATTAATCCTTCTGGTTCACCATTATGAAATTTATAAAAATGTAAAGCTATAGGGCTGGTTTGTTTATTATTTTTTATGTCTCTGACATGTTCCTTAATTCTACATACCAGAGACCTTTTAGTCTCTCCCACATAAAATTTGTTACATGGACATCTCATGCCATAAATAACTCTCTCTGTATTGCAGTTAAATGTACCATTTGTAACAAAAGAAATCCCATTTATGGTATTAAATTCCTTAACTATATACTTACAAATACTACATTTACCACATGCTTTCGTACCTAAATGTTCTATTTGCCTTACCATTGTCATATTTGGCATTTTAAAACGACTATGTACAATAAAATCTTTTATACTTCTACCCCGTTTATACGAAAAACTTATTTTTTTATTACTTAAAAAATCTACTTCATTTTTAACCAAATTCCAACTGTATTTAACCGGTTCCTTGACCTGTTCTGATAATACAGAAAAAGTAGAAACAAAATAAATACTGTCACTGATGTCCCTATGAATTCCCTTTCATTATACCCTCTTAATATAAATTTATTAAAACTTTGAACAAATTCATTCTCTGTTATTACTGGATCACTACATAGTCTTTTAATTCTACCAAATTCAGTATAAGGTATAGCTTTAATTGTATGTGATGGATGAAAACTTTTACCATGTAAGATAGACCTGCACCATGAAATTTTCTATATATACAATACTCTATATGCTTACCTATGCTTCCTCTCAGTGAAACGTCTAAATATTTAACTTCATTACCTATTTGTAAACCATCAAATTTAATACCCATAGTATTATTTTGAACCTGATCTAAAAACAGGGAAACTAGTTCTTGCCCTCCCTTACAAATAAATATAAGATCATCAATAAAACGAAAATATTTACACACATACTTAAAAAATGAATTAACATATATATACTTATTTTCAAAATATCCCATGAAAATGTTGACATAACTTGGGGCAAAAGCTGCCCCCATCGCCGTACCCTGTTTTTGTCTATACGTAGTACCATTAAATTCAAACATATTGTTTTTTAAACACATACTTATCAGTTCCACTATATATTCCACCAACGGGTTTTGTCCCATATAGTATTTAATTGCACATACTCCATCTTCATGTTTTATGTTGGTATATAAACTGACCACATCAATAACAAAAAAATACATATTATTCTCCCATTGTATGTCTTTGATCCTATCCAAAAAGTCAAAAACATCCTTAATATAAGATGGCAATTTACATACTGTTGGCAACAAGTATTCATGCAATAAACAAGAAATATTTTGTAAGAAACTGTTGCTTGCTGACACAATGGGACGTCCCGGGGGATGATTAAAACTTTTGTGTATCTTAGGTGTACAATAAAAACAGGGCATTCTAGGACTCCTAACATTAAACTTTTCTTTGACATCCTTATATGTAAAATAATGTAACCTATAACCCTTATCTATAATGTCTTTGTATTCCCTTTGTGCCTTCTCATATTGAGTGACATCTATTTTTTCATATACCATTTCATCATTAAGGTGTGTATAGCACATTTCTAAATATTGTAAATAATTTAAAACAACCAATTTTCTGCCTTTATCAGATGGTTTAAATACCAAATCTGATTTTTGACATAAATTCACTAAACATTCCCATTCTTCCTTTGTAAGGTTATATTGTATATCCTTTTTTCTCTTAGTAAATTTATGAAATTCTGCCTCAATACTATGGGTTAGTGACTTACTAAAATACTTAATATTTTCATTACGTTGAGGAGGCATAAAATCACTTTTATTTTTCACTGCGCTAGTGTCTAATTCACAATACGCATTAATATATTCTTCAGAACAACACGAATAAAATTCTTCATTCATGCTGTCTATTGAACTAATACCCTCTTCATTTGTAGTATTAATAATATCTTCCATCACATTGTACTTAAAAAATCCAACAAATGCAGTTTACGAGAAAAATAAAAAACATCAGTTTTTAACATATGTATTCTAGGTAAAACCATGGGAATAAACTTAAGCCCTCTATTTAATAAATCCAATTCACTACTAGATAACTCATAGTCCGACAAATTAATTACATACTTACAGTCAGTTTGAATTTTATGATAAACTTCAGAATTAGTCCCATTTACCCCTTTTGTATGTTCGTTGATTAGCATACCCCTCTCTATATTGTCCCTGTCCATTCCAACTCCATTTACGGGTCGCATTTGTTTCATGAAAAGCATTCAATCCTTTACTGTTCCCTGGGGTAGGAAGTACAGGAAAATCGTCATTATCTGTCTCCCCTCCTGTATATGATAATCCACTTTCTCCCGACGTGTAGCCCTGTCCTTCTTTTCCGCCATTGCTTCTCTTCCATTCAAACTGTACTCGTTGACGTTTAGCCTTTGGATTGGTTGATAACAAAAACACCCTTTTATTCTCATAGTCACGCAAATCTCTATACAATTTGTTCTTTTTGCGTTCAATAAGTTCTTGCTCAAACACAACCAGCTGTTCATTGGTTTTAACTAAAAACTGTTGTAATTCATCATGTGTAACTTTATTAGCGATGTCTTTACATATATTTTTAATTTCTTCCCTCAATTTTTGCTTTTTTAACATGTCCCTCTCAACCAGTATACGAACCCATTCCTTGCTACATCTATGGGCAGCTGAAACCCATCTATCATGGAACTGTTTGTCTTCCACTGTGGAAAGATCAAAGGGAGTTGAGGGATTTTTCACAGTCCTTAACCCACGAGGGGTTATATCCAGCTCCTCATATCTCTGTAAGCTCTGCAAATTGAGGAAGACAGATGTCTCCTTAAACAACAGTTTTTCAATTTGTATGTATAAGTCCCTTATTTCTGGCGCAACTAATAATTCCGTTTTTTACCCACTCTAGCAAAGGGATTCTGTTGCCATAATTTTCTATCTTGTTGCCATTTATTATACAACAACGAAGCTCCCTCAATATTGGGTGCTTCTTCTCTACCTTGTACACCGACTGTGTTAGATGAGCCATTCGCTCCATTAGAAGAAATGAGAAAACTATCCATGGACTTCTGCGAGCTATCCATTGCTGTCTCTCTGAATATCCTCGGCAATACTGAAAAGGAATCACTGGCCATAAATAACTTGTAGAACCACAAAAAAAAAAACGTAAAAACTGTACTGCACCACAAAAAGCGAATCCAATTCAGTAAAAAGGATTTATTCCAAAAAACACTCGAATGGCAAGAAATTGCCTATAATTGATCCACATATAATACAAAAACTGAAGAAATCTCTAGTGCCATCCATCCATTTTGTATTAGTTACATCGTAATTAGCAATTCTTAAACTCCTATTGGCGTTCACAATTAAATAGTATACTTCAAAATTCGGTAACTCAAGTCCTCCTCTACTCTTCGGGGTCATTAATTTCTCATACGATATTCTAGTTTTCTTTGGCTCCCAAATAAATTTAGCTAGATCTTTATGAATTTGTTTAAAAACTGTCTTTGAAATTGATACTTGAGCAGACCTAAAGATATGCAACATTCGTGGTAATATATTCATTTTCACTATTGATACTTTTGCCAAATATTTGATATTTTCTTTATATGTTATCTTCCCCACCAGGGACATTAATGAAAAAGGTTTAGGGGTTCTTAACGGGAAAATACTAGTTTTTTCCAAATTAATTTTGTAATTAGAGACTTCTGAAAATTCATTTATAACGTTTAATATCTTTTCACTGTCAGAAATTGGGGTTGTACAATAAATAATGAGATCATCAGCAAATGCCGACATTAATAATTTATTTCTATAAAGTATTGGTGCATTATGATACACCTTTTGTTTAATATATAAAAATAGAGGTTCCAGATAAAGGTTAAACAATAAGGGGGACAAAGGGCAACCCTGCCGTGTACCATTTTTAATCTGTATTCTTTTAGAATAACTCCTATTAATATATAACGTAGTATACGGATTACTATATAATATTTGTAGTATCTGAATAAATTCTTGGGGCATGTTGAAGTAAGGTAACACCTCAAACAAAAAGTTTATATCCACTCTATCAAATGCTTTCTGAGCATCTGTTATAAGGGCATAGATATTAGAGTTATTTTGTTTAGCATACATCATCATATTATGTAGTGTAAGTGTGTTATCACTAGTTTGTCTAGTTGCCATAAATCCAGCCTGTTCCTTAGAAATTAAATGTATCATAATCTTTTTTAACCTACATGCTATAATGGAAGTTAGAATTTTCATATCCACATTTATTAATGCTATTGGCCTGTAATTGTCCGGGCTTTGGGGGTCTGAATTAGCTTTATGTATAAAGATTGTTTTTGACGTGTTAAGGTGAGGATCACTAATTTTATTTCTGATTATATAGTTAAATACATGAGACAATATTTTACCAAAACTATCAGCAAACTCTTTATAAAATTCAACTGTCAAACCATCAGGACCTGGTGACTTATGCACTTTCATATGTTGAATTACATATACTATTTCTTCTGGAGATATAGGTTTAATCAGATCTCCTTGCAGACTCTCTTCTAATTTTGGAAAGTTAATTTTTTGCAAAAATATTTTATTCTGTTTATGTATAGACCTATCAATTTGACCATCATATACCTTGGTATAGATTTTTTCAAAAATATCAATAATATCCTCAGTTTTAGAATACACTGTGTCATTACATTGTATTTCCGAAATATGTACAGTTGTTTTTGATTGGTTTAAAATCCTTGCCAATGCTTTTGATGGAATTTGAACATTATTGGCATATTTCACTAAACACCTATGCTCCTGAAGTGTTAATCTATTATTATGCAGCAAGAATAGATCCCTTTGACATTTCAACATTTCCTTCTCTGAATCAGTTCTTTATCAAGTAGCTTCACTCTTGTTTCTAGTTTTTGAATATCATTGTTTTGCATTTTCTTATAATATGAGGCTTTTTGCAAAAGAAATCCTCTAATCTGAGATTGAACTGCTGCCCATTCAATATCAGGAGTATGTTTCTGAAGCTTCATCCTATCCGTTAAGCCTTTCAGATATTTTACAATTCCATCTATTATATCCTTTTTATTTAAAAGATTTGGATTAAGTGACCAATTGTAACCTCTATGCATTCTTGTATCTTTTAGATCTTTAGAAAAACTTAACGAAATTTTTGAGTGATCTGATAGATAACGAGTATGTATAACCACTACTGGTTCCAAATTCATTAATGCTTTGGATATCAAGAAAAATTCTAGACCACATTTTGTGGCATGGTGAATAAAAGGTATACTTATTTGCATTATTAATATTATGTGTATAACGAAAGGGGTCATATAATTGAAAATCTTCCTTGAAGTCATTTAATGCTATCCCGGCCTGCTTATTAAATGCTCTTTGTGGACAAGATCTATCCATCTTTGGATTTTGATAAGTATTCCAGTCCCCACCCACAATAAAATAATAACCATCATATTGTGTTAAGATTGGATATAATGATGTTATGAAATGTTGTTGGTCATTACATGGTGCATATATATTTAAAAGTAAAAGAGGTTTATCAAATGCATTATCCAATAAAATAACATAACACCATCGCCCATTTTGATCCACTTTAGAGTCTAAAATCTTGTCTTTCTATTGAGTTTTAATAATTATAGCCACTCCAGCACTGTTTGTCTTACCTTCTGATGCCACTACCGCTCTGATCCAGTTCTTTTTCCTAATATCATCCCACTGATCATTCATCAAGTGTGTTTCTTGTAAAAATGCAAATAGTGCTTTGTCTTGTAGCAATATATGTAGCAACAGCTTCCTCTTCTTCAAGTTCTGGAGCCCTTTAACATTCCATGAGTTTAACTCCCACATTCATAGGTCTAAGTATCCAATAATAGTATAAGAGGGAAATTGTCCAATTGATATGT
This sequence comes from Protopterus annectens, assembly GCF_019279795.1. Classification (NCBI taxonomy): domain Eukaryota; kingdom Metazoa; phylum Chordata; order Ceratodontiformes; family Protopteridae; genus Protopterus; species Protopterus annectens. Next base: position 531,461,698 of record NC_056750.1, on the reverse strand, counting down.
ACTAACTGCATACTATACATAATCTGGAAGCATTTCCTACATCCCATCCCAAACCAGTGCATACCCACTTTACCCCTGGACCAGGACTTATATAGGTCTTGTATGTGAAAAAACATGAACAAGGTTAAGAACACTAACATATTTAAAAGCTTCGTGTAATAAAACTTAAAACATTTCCTAAACTTACAACCTATATATCCTAACTTAGCTACTACAAAGTCTAAACTCAACATTCCCTAACAAACACTGCTATTGCTCTACAGCTTTTGTTCCAACTATTAATTAAGCAAATCTCCATTGTAAGGTATTATTACCATTTAAATAAAAAAAAAATTTAATATATTGACTAGCTACTTATTCCTACCCCAAATACCTCTTTTATTACACTCATTATTCATATACCACTTTTATTGAGAGAGAGAAAGAAAAGAAAAAAAAACAAAGAACAAAAAAAAAAAAAACGTAAATGCATCCCACATTATAATTCTGCACCATACACAGTACCTGCAGCTACTAATTATCAGAGTTTTGCAGTTGCATGCTTTAGTTTCCAACTACACTAACATTAGTTATCTAATTAACACCACCCAATAGCCACTATTCACCTATTTATATTCATGTATACAGTACTAAACCTTGCACCCACTACATATATTGTAAAAATATGATTTGGTTTAAAACTATAAGCATAAGGAAAAAAAAACAGGAAAAACATATGTTATTATGTGCTTCAAGTACACATTCTAATGTTATTTACTTGTAAAAAAAAGCGTTAAGACATTATGTCAGTTCTTTTCAGCTTCTCCAGCCAGGAAACCTTCAATAATACTCGCGACGGGGGACCGCTTTTACAGCCGGACCACAGGAAGTGTTACTTCAAAATCCACACTCTCAGCTGCATTCAAGGGATTTCCTGTTTACCACTCGACGAAAATAGTTCGTAGAGGTCATAAAAGTTCGGAAAACAGCCAGCAGACCCTTGGATTATCGCAAACAAACAGTTTTATTGCTTTTACAGAGGCCTAAATGACTTAAGCAGGGAACAAAGGATTACCTAATCCTCGAAGTGTAGTATATACTGGATCTGACCTCAGGAGCATGTCAGTCTCAACGGAAGTTTCTTTCAGCCCTCTGATGCAGGTAAAACTTTAAAAACCTTCAGAAACACTTTATTTGCCTCATTTTTAGTAGAAACAGAGTATTTAATCCCATCCACCATAAATGTAAGCAAATTAGGGTATTTCATCTGGAATTTAATTTGCTTGTCAATCAAAAATTTACAGTAAGCAGATAAAGACTGCCTAGCTTGCCTTACTTGCAATGGCCAGAGATATTTTATTATTTATCCACATAACAAAGCCACCATTCTTTTTTGCAGTAAAAAGTATTTTGCTAACATCTTGAAAGTTCAATATCTTAGCATATACAGGTCTAGGCATATTAGAAGCTTGTACCTCTCTCAGTGCTCTGTGTGCCCTTTCAATAACAATTTGTTTCACCCCATCAAACAGAACTTCAAGTATTTATGTTATAGTTGGTATTAACTCGGCATACTGAATGTTTTCAGGGATCCCTCTAATAATAATGTTGTTTCTCCTAGACCTCGCTTCTAAATCAGTAAGTTTGCTTTGCATGGCTTGTAAATCCACATCATATACCTTTGTTTTTTTCTCCAGCAAGTCTATTTTGCCCTCCGTTTCAGAAATTCTAGCCTCTGTTTTATCCATTCTCTGAAGCAGCTGATTACATGAAACTCCAAAAGTTTGTATTTGAGTAGTCAAGTCCTTTAAGGCTTCTTGTATAGGTAACAAAGCATGCTTGATATCTTCCATGTTCAGTGGCTGATCCGTTTTAGATCTAGTCTCTGGCTTCTGTTGCTCCTGTTGTCTAGTAATTCTTTGTTTTTTCGCACTCCCATCCTTTACTGGTGACTGTAATTCCAACAGCTTTGTTTTTGTAGTAGTTGTTTCCATGCTTTTTCCTTCTTGTTACATTTTTCTTTCTCCAAGCAGAAAGGTAAAATGAAGAATGCACACAGTCCTTTGTTTATTTCTCTCTTCAGAGCTAGCTAATCACTTGGAATCCTGATGGATAAATACTTTTTTTTCCACTTTTTTTCTTGATTATAGATTAATTAAGTGTAGATGCATCTTTTTTGTCCTTAATTTGATGTTCAAACCTCTTGGTATCGACTCAGGTTACAGATTTTTCTCAGGTTAATTGAAGAGCTTCAGGTCAGCAGTCTTTACAGAATGGCAGCCATCTTTGAATTCGGATCTTTCTTTTCTAAGCCTGTTTGTGTTTGTGCCCAGATTCAAAATAATGTTACCTCATAACCTGTTACCTCTTCTTACTCTTTCTTGTTTCCTTTTAACACAAGACGTAAAAGATGCTTATCATCACATCGCTATTCATCCAGAGTTCATATGTTTCTTAATGGTTTGCGTGTCTGGATCACATTATAAGTTCTGTGCCTTACCCTTTGGACTATCCACTACCCAAAGGGTGTCCACAAAGTGTTTAGCTCCATTTATAGCTCATTGCAGGCTTCAGGGTATCCACATTTTTCCATATTTAGATGACTTGCTTATCTTTGCAGAGTCTTTTTCAAAAGTGTCAGGAATCTATCTCTTGGGTGAGAAATCTCTTACACAAGCTGGGTTTTCAAGAGAACATTTAAAAGTCTTTCTTCACTCCTTCATATAGGATTGTGTTTCTGGGATACCAACCAGATACCTTAGTTCAAAGAGCTTTTTTTCCATCATAAAAATAGATCTATATATAGCTGACCTTCTTCTAAAGTTTTCAACTTGAACTTTGGTCATTGCAAGGGAATACCTTAAGATTTGGGGACTCATGATATCCCTGGTAAGACTCCACATGAGAAAGAAACAGTGGCGTCTGAAGTCTCCTTGGTCCCAGCACCAACACCCTTTATCTTTTCAAATCCCAATGCTGGAGTTTTTCAGAAGAGAAATCATTTGGCAGAGACAGCAGATATCCTTAAATCCTGGTCTCCCCTTCTCCCTCCCAGTTCCCAAGCAGTCAGTTGGTCGGTCACCAGAGATGCTTCAGACTTTGCTTGAGGAGCAGATTCAGGAGGGATAATACTGCAGGGTGTGTGGGACACTAAGGATAGATGAAAGCACATAAATATTAAAGAGATGCTTTACATGATCAAGGCATTTAATCATCTTTGATCCCTGGGAACTTTTCATGTTGTTACAGACAACACCACAGTCATGCAGGTACATCAAAAAACAGGGGGAACCAAGTTGTGCCCACTTTGCAGACTAGCTATATTAACTTGGGATATAGCTTCATACCATAATCTCACTCTATAGACATCTTATGTTCTGTCAGATCAAATTGTGTGGCAGACACGCTGAGCAGGACCAGGGCGGACCATTGTGAATGGAAACTAGATCAGGGAAGTCTCCAGAGATTTATTCCATCTGTGGGGAGTTCCTCAAGTAAACCTCTTTGCCTCTTTTCTGAACTGTCAGCTGGCAAGATTCTGTCAAGAACTCCATGCAAGAAGGCCCACAATACAGGAGTCTTTTCTTTTCCTTCTTTGATAGCAATGTTCCTTTTTACTTTTCTACCCTTTCCAATAATATCCAGGGTACTTCTGAAGAGTCAGATAGAATAACCCAAGATAATTGTGGTAACTTCCTTCTGGTCCGGGCATGCATGGTTCTTTCTTCTTTTGGAGATAAAAAAAAAAACAAAATGTGAGTACACCAACAAAACTGAGCAGAAACAAATAGTGTTTTCTTCCAAAGCTTATTTTTAACAACTTTTATTGTAAAAGGATGAGTGCTTTTGCGGGGCTACCGCTTCCTCAGATCCAAATAAAACTATCAGCTTAAAAATCAAACAATATATACAGGTTAAAAATCACGTTTCTACTGATTAGCAAATCAAATTCAGCGTCTTTTAATTAATGCTGGTTTCAGTGGAACACTTGCATTTAAGTCTGGATCTCTATAGGCTTGTAATGCTATGATACATTTTACCTCTAAATTCCTAAGTAGTTATTCATATCACCCCTTCTCATACCATTTCTAACCTGTTGAAGAACTCTAAAATAAAAGACACAGTCCTGTGATATCTACATGTGCTGCCAATGCATTAGTATGAACATTATTCCCTATGTTACTAAGATGTTCTAAGACCCTTTCCTTAAGCTGGCGTGTTGTTTTTCCTATATAAAAAACTTGTTTGAAATGCAAAGCATGCCCTTTGATTGCTAAAGATCAAATATTTGTTCATCCTAACACCGGGAGGAAGTTTATACCTAGGCTACTGGCCACCTGTAATAGTAACACCTTAGTGTATTTTGCAAATTGCACACGTCATTGTTTTTATATAGGAAAAACAACACGCCAGCTTAAGGAAAGGGTCTTGGAACATTTTAGTAACATAAGGAATAATGTTCATGCCAATGCACTGGCAGCACATGTAGATATCACAGGACATAGTGTATTTTATTTTAGAGTTCTTCAACAGGTTAGAACTGGTATGAGAAGGGGTGAAGGGGTGATGTGAATAACTACTTAGAGAATTTAGAGGTAAAATGGATCATAGCATTACAAGCCCATAAAGATCCAGGCTTAAATGCAAGTGTTCCACTGAAACCAACATTAATTAAAAGTCGCTAAATTTGATTTGCTAATCACTAGAAAGATGTGATTTTAACCTGTATATATTGTTTGATTTTTAAGCTGATTTATTTTTATTTGGATCTGAGGAAGCTGTAGCCCCGTGAAAGCGAACATCCTCTTACAATAAAAGTCGTTAAAACTAAGCTTTGGAAGAAAACGCTTTATTTGTCTCTGCTCAGCTTTGTTGGTGTGCTCACATTTTGTTTTTTTTATTTGGACTTTATTGTGTATGTGATCAACCTTTGGCAGTGTGTGCTTTTCTGTTTTCAACGTTTCTTTTTGGAGATAGTCAGGGGCAATTACCACAAGCTTCCTCACAGACTGGATCTACTCACAAAAGAAAAGGTGGTGTTTGATACACCCCAACATCAATTAACTACATTTGACTGCCTGAATAATAGAGTTGCAATTCCTTTTAGGCATCTGTTTACTGAGGACTTGCAGCAGATACTAATGGAGGCAAGAAAGCCTGCTACAAGAAAATCATATATTAGCAAATGGAAAATATTTTTTAGTTAGTGCTAACAACATAACCAACACCCTTTCAGGGCTAGTTGTTCTTTGGTTTTAAAATATTTGTATAAGTTACTATCCTATGGCCTTTCTATCAAGGCTCATTTATCAGCAATTTCAACATGTCTGTCCCTGGATCCTCCTCTTTCAATGAAGTATCATGTCAAAATGTTTTTGAAAGGTGGCCCAAAGGAAACTGGTGGCCATCCTTAGGATCGTAATTTTTTTTGTTAGAAAAGCTAGCACTTGCTCCATTTGAATCAGTTAACCTGGATGACTTGAGGGTCTTTACATGGAAAATAGTTTTACTGATTGTTCTAGATTCTGCCAGAAGAGTATCTGAGTTCATAGATTCATCAGTTTGTACTAGACTATCGACCACCATGGTCCTTATAAGCCTAGCCGTATAACCGAACCAA
>NC_056750.1:531107237-531155599 GCF_019279795.1 Protopterus annectens | reverse complement strand
TGGGTGTGTGTGTGTGTGTGTGTGTGTGGAGATGGAGGGGTGTGTGTGGGGATGGGTGTGTGTGTCGATGTGTGGAGATGGGTGTGTGTGAGTATGTGTATTTGGGTATGTATATATGTCTTCTGATATTTTGGTTTCTTATACCATGACAGGAATTGACCCCATTCCTAAGTCAAAGTATGATTAAAGTTCATGAAATTAGTATTATTTCACTCTTTGATGTTAGCCTAAAGTGCTCTTTGCAGAACCTGCAATGTGCCCAGTAATGACTTGTCCTGCAATTCGTGCAGTGTTACATGATGACCAGTTGCTCTTGCTGCTATTGGAATTGTCTGTGTATCTTTCTTCCACATGGCTCTCTTTTCTGCCTGCAGATTCAGGTATTTTGTGACTGTGTCTCTCTGTACTCAAGACACTGTAGTCACTAGGTGTGGCGATTTCAGTGATCAATGCTTTTTTTGTTTTCTTTTTTTGGAACACTATACCTGGGTTTCTAGCATCTATCTTTTGAACTGTTGGTGTTGGGTGATCCCATGCAATATAAACGTCATCATTTTCTATGTTTCTTTGTGACTCATATTTCCTGTGTTTTTCAACCACTTTGATACCATAATGTATATAACATAATGTGTGTGTGTGTGTGTGTGTGTGTGTGTGTGTGTGTGTGTGTGTGTGTGTGTGTGTGTGTGTGTGTGTGTGTGTGTGTATTTGTGTAGATGTTTTTGTATGTATTATGTATACATAACAGTGGTGAATTTTATCTTTTCTCAGTACATCTCTGAAGTGACTTTAATCTAAAAAAAGGGCATACTTGCACTCCTTTATATATTATGCTTGTGTGTGTATGTATATGCAATATACATACACTCAATGTAAAACAGGAAATCTCTATAATGCATAATTAATAGTGCTGCTCTGACACAAACAGGTGCATGTGCTTACACTTCATCACATTTATGGTATACAGTTGTATATGAATTGTACACATTGTATGTAGCTACAACTTTATAACCTGTTTCCCTCTTTTCTTAATTTTTAAACAGTCATCTTCATAAGGGCATACTTAAATTCATATTGATGATAGACAAGGATATTAGACAAAATTATCCATTTCTTGTTGCTTTTTGTACCTCACATTGCCTGTTACAATTACTTTCAGACATCATCTGTATATTCCCTCATTAGATAGAATATTCTCATTTCAAGACAGCAGTTAACACTTCTAAATAAGCATACTGACATTTCTGTAAAAAGAAGTTAGCAGTTGCACATTTTCAGTAATAATCACAGAGATTTAAAGCCCCAGAGTTGGATTGTCTTATAACTGTTGGCCTTGGGAAAAGACAACCGAAAAACATTTCTTCAGGCTGCCATGAGCATGACTTCCCTTTCTTTTAATCACTTTATTTTTGTGGATACACACAGCCTGTTAACATGTTGCCTTCAGAGACTATTAATGCAATTCATGTCATCACTGACTGATTTAGCAGTAACACTCGCCACTGATAATCTAATTATGTTTAAATGTGGAAGTGCCCTTTCCACTACTTGTGTCCATCTGGCAAAGGATTAGTTGTGTGGGTGAGGGAGATATGAAACGTTTAGTGGAAATAGATGTAGAGTTGGTTTACACACTTGGAAAAGAGAAAAACATAAGGCTACCAGTATCTATGATGAAAGCCTAAGAGAAAACACAAAGGTTGACTCCTGTTTCTTTTCATATTAATTCTCTGATAGTGTTTATAAAATTTATTATGCATTATGTATGCTTGTTTCAGACACAGCTTTTTAAAATATATTTAAAAGGGCAGCAAATACTTCATATAATATTTAAAAGAAAAGGTGAAGGAAATGAGATAGTCTAACATTGTGGCACACTGGTTTAAACGTAATCCATGGCTAATATAAAATTACTGAAGCAATGGGGAAGAGAACAGCACATTGGTGTCATGGTTGGCATTATTTCCCTACACATCTTGGTTCTGAAACTTGTTTCTCATCTGCAGTACCTTTTGCACAGAGTCTGCATGTCTTGCTTGTACTGTGTGTATGAGGGGGGTTTGAGTGCTTTCTTTCATCCCTGTTCCAAAGACGATGCAAGTTAATTGGAGATCCTCCAAGCTTGGCATAGGTTAATGTGGTCATGTATGCGCATGTATGTGTAGCAAGAGATTTTCAGCTGCCCCACCCCTAGACTGGATAAAGCAGGTAATCAAAAAATGAATGGGAAGGAAGGCTTGTGGGGTGGGAGGTAAGGGGTAAGACACATTTATGGAAATGCTGGTTTTATGAAGAGAAGAGTGTGGTCCTGAAATTCACAGTAATTATATTAACATGTGATTCAAGAAAGGAATTTAAGGTTGCTTGAAGTATTTTGATTTTATATATATATATATATATATATATATATATATATATATATATATATATATATATATATATATATATATATATATATTATAGTAAATAAAACAAAGCAAACCACTTCTAATTTTGAAACAAGAGGTACAGAAAATGTAAAAAATCTGGCTTCTGTTTATTTTTAAGAGTACCTTTCCTCAAATATTTGCAGAGTAACATACGTTATGCATTCACTGTTGAAGGTCAGGTACTACAAAATGTATAGGGCCCTGTTAAGGGCATATCTGATCCGTGTGCAATTCTGGAATACAAATAAAGGATGGACAGGAAAACGGTGGTGGCCCTGAAGTGGAATTTTACTAAACTGTATGGTAGACTGGGGGCGATGGAGTATGAGGAAAGGCTTTCCATTCTTAGGTAATACATACAGTGAAAAACTGGTTGGAATGAGAGGATATGAAATCATGGGAAGTGAGCAAGTGTGTGGGAGCTGGCATGTAGGCTGAAGGTAATGGCAACATGAGTATAATCTACTTCATAAAGCACTTATGGAAAAGATTCCATCCTATTGAAAGCACTCATGGTTCTGGCTTAGAACTGGGGTCACACTTGCAGGTAAGTGCACTGATCCACATGTGCCAAGAGTATGTTGAGGAACTGCTGAAGTATTCTTGAGAAAAAAGCCTGAGAAATTGCCAGTATGTCCCCAGTTTGTCTCTTTAAGGTTCTTCTGGCTTGTGAGGGCTGTATGTGCCTATGTTTCCACAGTTACAGGAAGATCACGCTTCTCACCAGTCCTCGTCTGTGGACCTTACAAACTCATTAAAACCCTTATAATATCACTTTTCACTCTAAATCTATCAAGGAGTTCCTAGTCAGCAAAATTTAAATGAGTCGTTATTTGCCTATATTTGCACCTTTTCAGGCAGCAAGCACCATTGGGCACTTGTAGTCTTGGCATAAGTGAGACAAGCAGTTCACAAAGAGGAGTAGCCAAGCTGGCAGCTACTGCAAACATCTTCCCAATTACAAAGTAGATAAAAAAGGCACAACTTCACCTTTTTAAAGTATTTGCGCATACCACAGAGGTGCATAAAAAGGCATCTTTGAATCACAAACAAGCAGGAAAAAGCCTTGTTTACATAAGGTTGAAAAACAAATGCAAAGCTTTCCTCATCTAGGTCTCATTACTGTATCATTGGCATAAATGTTTTATAAGCTGACTAAATTGGCTCTGCCCAAGAGTAACCTGCTTCTATGAATCCCACCAAAACTTTGCCTTCCTCTCACACATCTTACTTATGTGCTTACCATAAAAACCCTAACCCTACACATTTTTTTAAAACTCTTCCTCTAACAACACTACTAGGTAAGACAAAAGGACACAGAGCATACACAGTGCAAAACATGCAAAAGGAAACTATCCCTTAACTAAACCCTAATCTGCGAACACTTGCATATTCACATTAACTGCTAAAACACAGTCTTGACCATCATCACAACCGCCACTTTTGCATTTAACCTTGATCTTCCTGCACAGGCTGCATATTCCTGGTTAGCTAGACTTTATGAAAATAAATTCATCTGTATGTGATTCACTAAATCAGCATTTTCTCATTTATGACTTTGGATAATAATTAGTCCATTATCATGGTTTAGCTGCAAAGTGGTTTGCCATGGTTTCATGGTGACTGAAATAAAATTTATCAGTATAGGGTGTATCTTGTACATCTGTAAACACTCCTTTATCCACGGATGTGGGATGCCTTTGAATTCTTTTTTTGTAATCGATCCATACCATACTTATATTCTTCACATTTTTACAATTCTGCATTATAACTTTAACACCAAATGATGTTTTGTTCCATATGACTTTCTTTTGTTACTCTTTTGTTCTAATGCCATCAGCTCCAGTATTTAGTTTATACATTGTTGGAAGGCAAATTATTGGTCTGTAGATTTTAGGATAGCTTGCAGTTTCATTCTTGAGAAGTACTGATTTTCCTATTGTTAACCAGGTTGGTGTCTGTTCGGGGTACGCATATAAGTAATTCTTACACAGGGCTAAATCTTCATGTAAGGATATTAGCCATAAATTAGGTACTGCATCTGGGGCTGTGGTTTTCTAATTAGGAGCTTTTCTTAATTTTATTTCAATTTGTTTCTATTACTTCATTCCATTTCATATCCTGCACATTTGAACTTCTAATTTCTTTTACTTCTATCCATTCAGCATATTGAATTTCCACAGGGTCTTTTTAAGTATTTCTCCAAAATAACTATTTATTTTTTTGATGGTGTCTGTATTCCTTTTGCTTTGTTTCCCAATTACTTTGTATTTTCCCTTTATATTTATCTGCATGTCTTCTAAGTTGTTCTGCCTTTGCTGATACCTTTAGTGTATTATTTGCAATAGTGTACAATAGATCTTGCTCTGTTTTGATATTTCACATTGCTTTTATCACGTCTATCTTTCCAAGCATTTTTGTTGATATGTTCCCTCTTCTATACTCTTCCTAACAATATCCATTCTTTCCTTACTAGCTTTATAGTCTTCTCTGTTCGATGCTTCCATGATGGGATTTGATTTCTTCCCTTCCTTTCCCTTATTGCCCTGAATTTTTGTGGTAAGATTTTTATCTGTTAATTTATCTGTACAGTAATATATTCTATTTTACATGAATTTCACATGAATTCCTGTTAGCAATCAAGATGTAATCAAGACTATTATGTTCCTTTGTTTTATCAGACTTCTAATATTTTGGGTTTTGGTGACTTTCTCTAATTGTTTTCTTTTATCAATCTTAATATGTCTGTCTATCGCTATTAAGTCAAGTAATTCTTCCCTTAGATCTTTTTCTACTAAACTGAGGGAGGGCACATTCTTTCTTTATTTTCTTTCCTGCGGGCATTCTACAGAAAGTTCCAGAACAACTTCCTGTGAAATATTCTTGTGAGCTGCATCCTGCATCATCCATTGCTCTTTCATATGGGAACTCACTGGCCTATCACTCCTCAGCACTGAATCTGTCAGTTTCCCCTTTGTTTTTTTTTTTTTTTTTATTGTAAAATATTCCATATTTAGATGCTTTTACCTGTGTTTCTCTTCAAATATCTTTGGTGCTGCATTTTTGTATTGATCAGTTTTGCTTTCTCCTTTGCATAAATATTGCACCATATTAAATCTTATGTTTGCCATGTCCATATTTCTTCTTCAGATGTCTTCCACACCTCCTGTTTCTCCTCACTTTGGGGACTCATTTTTCCATCATGCTGTGACAACCTGTGTCTGACTTTCTACAGTAAATCCTTCATTTCATAAGTATTCCATAACTTTATCTTCTGTTTGTTTAGCTTGTAATTTACTAATCTTCAGTTCCACCTTTGTGATCTTATTTTCTGCATTGTGAAATTTTCATATCTGGGTGCCTTTGTCTTTATTTCTCTTCAAATATCTTTGGAGCTGCTTTTTTGTATTGATTAGTTTGACTTTCTCCTTTGCATAAATATTATACTATATCATATCTCTGTTTTTCCAATATCCATGTTTCTTTTTATACCTTCCAGAAATCTCTAAATTTTGTTCTTTATATTTTTGCACTTCCTCAGTTGCTTTTTTTTCCAAATGGCACAAGGTTTCTTGGGCTGTATAATGTTTTTCATGAATTTTATTGTGTTAATGAAAACAAATATGCATTTGAAGCTTTTGACAGTTTTTCTTATGCAAGTATTTTTTTTTCTTTCCTCTAATTTCTTTCTGTCTTCTTGAATATCTTCTGTTCATAAATTCTGGGCTTCTTGCATAGTACTAACAATATTTAATATCTATCTGTTCCTAAGTAGCCCACTCTATTGTCTTTACAGCTCTGTTTTTGGTCTGCCACTTAGTGTTTTTTGCGGACTACTACTTCCTTGTACAACCGGGTGACCATCCTCCTCCTGAACCTGGCCAAACCCCATTGTAAGACTGTTTGTCTTGAGGATTCTACAGTGTCATTTTTTTCTAGTCCTGGCACCAGTGCGCCTACCAGGATTGGGCACTTTTTTCCAGTGAGACTTGTGCACCCAGCTGTCTTTACCTACTTCTGTCTATGATATATGCTATATAAAATACATTCTATATCTGTGTTATCTTTGTGAGATTTTGTAAAAACATGGTCCACCTCGTGAAGGTACTTGCAAAGACTTGAGGATGAATTCAGTTCCAGCAGTACTACTCTCTTATTTATGCCTGCTGATTTTTCCTCTCCCCACATTTAGACCCATTTTCCTGTTAAGTGTATGTGATGTACCATCTTGACCTAGGGCTGATGGCCTTGAGATTTTACTATTAAAGTCATTCCCGTCTGTCAGTTATTTTAAACTACTTGGTATGAACAGTTCTGGATTTTTACCATCCTTCTATTTCCAGTTTAGCTTTTTAAAAATATTCTTGTTTTATCCCAAAGTTTTGTGTGTTGGCCCTGCTGTATCACCTATTGTACCTTTAGCATATACTTTACCATTTTTATAATGAGATGGTTCATATAATGTTTGCATTGCCCCTATCCATCTCATATCCTGCTACTGTTTCATTAATTCTTGTATCCTTTTTTAATACCATAGTCTTTAAATCTTATGTTTTCTCTATCTGTCTCAACATGTATATTATCAGATCTGACCATATCTGAGGCCAGCATCTTAGACTCCTCAGCTCCACTTCAGTCCTGCAATACACTGCCCCCCCCCCCGATTCTACCCAGATCTCATTTGCCACTTCAGCCTTCAAAACTCTGTATCTGAAGCTTTTGGGTGATGAATATTTACTTTAGCCTCCTGTTTATTTTTATACAGGTTGCTGTAGTTTATCCTTATTAGGGTATTTTTTTACTGTTTGTTGAGTGTTTGGATTTCTGTGCCTGTTTTTTTTACCACCATTTCTTTATTCTTTGTTACAACACTCCCACCCAAAAAAAAGAAAAATAAAATAAATCTTGCCCTTTGTGTGGGTGTGCGTTATTGTTTTGTTTGGTGATTTCTGATCCATACTAATGGATAAACCAGCTTCAGACTTCAAAAAAATTGTGGGGTGTGGGCACAAATTGCACCCCCCCTGCAAGAATTACATGGTAAACTTGTATATTGCCTTGACGTGTCCCACCTAGACTCTGATTCTCGGGTTTTGGTCCCAGAGCAGTTGTGGACTAATGGACTGAGTTGGTCCTTAATGGGCTATTACTGCCAGCTCCTTCTGTATCCTCTGTTCTTTCATCTTCCTCCCTCAAAGTTTGGAAAGAAGAGGCATGAAAAGGATAAAGAAAAGAGAGAGAGAAGGAAAGAGAGAAACCAGACGGAGACAGATTTAGACTTAGAGAGAGAGGGGCCCACAAATACTATTATTTTCTTGAAGGTTAACCGGGTTCTAAGATTCAGAGGCGATTCAGAGGCTCCTCTGGTACTAACACTTGATTTGTGTCGGCAATCACGTGGAGCCAGTTACCTACAGTTTAGGCTCTGGGATCAGAGTCCTCGGGCTCTCCCATTTTAAGCTTATTGAGTCCTTTTTTGATGGTAATTCCAGCCTCTGACAGGCTTTACTACCCCCCTTTCTCCCAGTAACTCCTGATCAAGATTTTTCTCTGGAGCCATCTCCTGCTTGGATCCAGGTGCCCCCTTTTAGAATCTGAGAGGCTTCAATTCCCTTTCCTAAACATTCCAAGCTGTCTTCAATGGCTTTGTCTAGGTCTGGCAGAGGAGTCAAGGATTTTGATTTGGAGCTGCTTGTGCACACTTTTTAAAGGCACAGATGGACTTTGAGATCATCCCTCTTCTACTGTTCAGAGAACAGAGGTTCCCCTGCCTTTGTCTCCTACTTTGGCTGCTCCTTCCGTAGGCAGTTCTTTGGTGATATAGGTCATGGCTCCACTCCAGCTATGTCCTATCCTGTCCCTTTGTTAGTGCAGACAGCATGGCTGCCTCAGGTACTGGTCCCTTCTTTGATATTTTCGACGCTGGTTCCTTAAGAACTGCATGTATACTGGAGCTGCAGCTTAGGGGTTGACACCCTGGTGTTTCCTTTAACTCTGAGACTTTCAGAACAGTCCCTTCCTTTGGGTGTTTCAGCCTTAAGGAGATTGGCTCTGATCTCAACATTGAATCTAACAGGGTTGGCATTGGGCACCAGACCTTTTCTTAGAGCTATGGAATGCAGGTGATGCCTTGTCTAGCCATCCATACTCAATGTCTGCTTTTGAAATCATACAGAGGATTCTTTCTCATTCCAAGATTGCAGTTTCTGTTCCTAAGTCAGATCTGTCCTGATCCTCTTGTCCATCTGGTACTCCAGGTCTGCATCAATAGACCTTGGCCATCCCATGATAGGTATTCCCTACAACTCCTCCTCCCTAGGAGGCACATGTGAAGACTAAACACAAGAGAAATACGTTGGTTTTCCCCTGAGAAGTCCCTCAGTAAGAATTGTGCTGGATGTCAATGTGGTTGCTGCAGCCACCAAGGATGAGATCTCTGACGAAATCTTTATGATCTACCCATAAAATAAAGAAGACCTGGTATTGGATCATCTGTGGAAGTAGACTTATGTTGCATCAGCCACATTTGCTTTTCGTGCACTGAATTATTTGGCTCACCTGACTAGGTTCCAAATGTAAGACTGTGAGAATGCAATACAGTTTTGCAGTTCAGAAGGTTTTGGAGGTGCTATTGTCCATGATGCTATCCATCTTAAACATTTCCATGAAGTAGCTTTTGAATGCTGCAGATGGTATTGCTTGCTTATCAGCACAGGCATTACTATGTGCTGTTATGCCTTGATGCATTTATGCAACTTTGCGTATTGCTTCAAGGTCTCCTTTCTGAATGCCAAATTTGATGGAGCAACTCTGTTTGGACCCTACATTAGAGGCACAGTGGCCAAGAGTGAACAAGAAGGAAAGACATCATTTGCCACAGGAGTCTTTTCACCACCCCACAAAAAACCTTTTCCAGAAACCGGAAAGAAGAAGGCAACTCTTTTTTATAAATCACAGTCATTTTTCTAAGACCTTACTGTTGAAGTCCTTCTGGCATAGGAGGAAAGATCAGGAGATGTGTCAGCAAAATCATGACTTCCAGGGACCCTTCTCTTATAGGCATTCTCAGCCATTCCTGAATGGTTTCTCACCTGCCACTCTCTAGAGGCTATTGGCTGTTCAGCCAAAGACTTGGGAGTACATCACTTTGAATGCTTGGGTGTTGAGAGTCATTTCCAGAATTTCTTCCATTTGGTTTATGTACATTTCAAATGACAGTCAAAGATCCACTCCCAATGTTCCACTCAACAACAAAGGGAAGCAGCAGTGGAGATTTAAAATCTGCTCTTGAACAGAGACATCCAAGAGGTCCCACCAAACCAAAAAAGGATCCAAGTCTTTTGAGATTTATTTTTAATGCAAAGGAAAAACAAGGATCTCAGGCCCATTGTGAACAAGTTGAGCTTTTATGTATACTGGGACAAATTCTGAATGGTGGCATTGCAGTCCATCATTCGTCTCCTAAGTAAGGAAGATTGGATGCGGTCAGTGGACCTCAAGGATGTTTGCTATCACTTAGATAGCAAAACATTCTAGGAGATTTCTAGATTTTTGTCTGAAAGCAAACCATTTCCTGTTTTAGTATTGCCCTTTTGGTCAACACAACCCCCTTTGTGTTCACCAAGTGTATGGTAGTGGTAGTTGCCTAGCTCAGGCTACAGGCATTTGGGTTATTTCCTTTCCTGGACAGCTGGCTTCTTGCAACAAACTCAAAAGGTCTCTCTAATCTAGGCCAGGGATTAACTGACCCAGTTGTGTCTATCTCTGTGCATTTTCTGTAAGTTGCATGCAGTCCAATCTAGAAACAGTACAGGCCCTGGAATTCATCATTTGCCATCTGGATACCATCATCCAAATTGCCTCCCTCCAGATTGTCTCTGTGTGGATTCACGTCAGCCAAGCTCTACATTGTCAGAGCTGTCTGCTCACTTAGTTATTCAGCTTCTAGACCTGATGATTGCAGTTAATTTTCTTGTGCCATAGGCCTAATTCAACATGACTTCAGTGGGCCTGGTCTGTGCAGTGGTCAATTTCTTCTCTTCTTGTGGACTTTCCCATTTATTTCCAACATGTGCTGCTGTCACATCTTATCTTATAATAATACTTGTACTTTCTACCACATCCTTTCCCTCTATTTTGTTCTGTTTATCACCCATCATCTCCTCTGTGATGTGCATTACTTTTTCAGAATTCTGCACTGCTATAATTTTGTATTACCATTCAACAGCTATTTATAATTAAATGGTTTACCACTGCCTGTGTAGTGTGTGGTTATTGTGAAATATTTCACCCAGGCTGTGCCTGCAAAAGACCATTTATGGTCAGAGTACTCCCCAGTAAGTACATATAAAATGCAAAATAATTATTCAAAGGTTATTACTGTAAAGTCTTGGTCATCCCTACTGTGATGTCATATGTATATTCCAGCAGGACCCACTTTAGACCATTGAAAAGGTAGCAAACCCAGAAGGTGTGTGTGTGTGTGTGTGTGTGTGTGTGTGTGTGTGTGTGTGTGTGTGTGTGTGTGTGTGTGTGTGTGTGAGAAGTCCGATTTTGACTGAGTTCATGAATCAATAATACAGGATCGTGTACAAAGGAGGTAGAGTTTCTGCATTTGTTCATAATAAAGTAAATTCAATAAACATGCATCAAAACTGAGCTTTGAGCTGATCTTACCCAGTTGGCACTAGGAATTTTGAGTCCATGAAAGAACCGCCTTATGTTTACCAGCAACACTACTGTTAGATTATTCCAGCTCTGAGAGATATGCATCTACTGACTTGGTCTTGTGGCAGTTCTCTGTTTCAGCCACTGTCGCTAAAACGTATTGCACTAGTACACAGACCTGTGCAAAGGTAGTCAAGAAATTCATGCCTAAACCTTCCAGGAACCAGTGTAGAAGACCTCAGCCATCCAGAGATACATTTATACCTACTTTCTCATATAACTACAAGGAATTTTCACTGCAAAACCAAATTCTTAAAGTCACTCAGAGCTGCGTCTACCGTGAAAGTCTGGGTCTGATATTGTTTCTGTCTGCTTTTCTGGTTGATCTAGTTTTTTGTGTTAGACTACCTTTTTGGCACTGTAAAATTTTCATCTCCTATAAAAAAACATATGTTGGCATTTCTCCTTTTTTCTTCCCCTCTAAAAAAAAAGCTGTGTATTACTGTGTGTGTGTGTGTGTGTGTATACATATATTATTTTTTTTCTGTCTGCTTACTGTTTTAGTCTAATAGTAGTAGGGTTCTTTTTTGTGCTCTGATTGAAGAGCAGCCTTACTGTCATGAGTGCTTGCTGCATCTTTTGAGCTTCGTTTTAGTTGCAACTGTTGAGTGCAGTTTTGTTACTGGTCATGGCTAACAAACAAAATTCCACCACAAACAAGATCCTCACCTGAAGTGTGTGTGTATTGTTTAAGTGCTGCACATTTAGATGAGGACTGTTAGCTGTGTTCTGCTTTTGTGCTGAGAGCCCTTTTGGATCACAGGTTTAAGCCCTAAAAGGTCTTTTCCCAGCCACAGCATGGAAATCTGCCTCCTCCCTTTCTGTTTTTCCTGCTAGTAAGAAAGATACTGCAATGTATTAAGGAGAGAAACTGAAGGAAAGAAGACACCAGGAAAGATTTCAAGAAAAGTATTAAAAGAAAGAGATCTGATCTTGCTGGGACTGTGGGTCCAGCCCTGAAATTCTCCAAACAGTTGGATCTGGTTCTTACCTTGAAAATGGTTTGGAGTCTACCTCTATAAAGAGGCCAGTTACAGGCAGAGTCCCTTGGGGATCATTCCTAAGACCAGTATTTTTTGTCATTTACTTCTGTGAAGTTAAGGTCAATATCTGAGGGCTCTGGCTGACCATATTTGCAGTTGATTGAAAATTAGGAGCAGCCATAGAATCCCCACCAACAGTAATGTTCACCAGGAAGGACAAATAACTTGTATCAGTGTGATGGATTAAAACTAAATTCCAAGAAATGCATAATAGTATCCTTCTGGAATTCATCCACCCCTGGTAACTGTCATATTGACCATACACCACTAAGAGTTGATCAAGTAGTCAGGGAATTGGGGACACATATAGACAGTAATTTAACCTTTGACCATCACATGTCTAAAATAGTGAGGAAACCATTATGTATGTGTAACTTATAAACAAAGGTATGGCATCTAGGTCCAAGGAGGTCATTGTTCTACTATACTCAGCATTCATCAGACCTGTCACTGAGTACAGTACACCCTTTAGTATGTACCTAACCAGGCACATCCTACAACTGGGACATTTGTAGAGATTCATAGCTGTGTACTAGGCTAATGGCCCTGGAGCCTTTACAAGCCTAGCCCATAGTATTACCTTGGCATCGTGCCACCTGACCTTAGATCCCAGTGCCTCTATCGAGTAGAGCCACTGGAGTGATCCCCGGGGTGAATTTTCTAGTTCCCATCCACTCATCAAGATTTCTCTTGAAGTGGGCCAGTGAGGTGCTCTGTTTGACATGTATGGGAAGCCTATTCCATAGCATGGGGAGTCTCTGGGTTATGAACCTGTCCCTTCAGCACATTATGTTGATTGTGGTAATGAGGTTGAGATCTCTAGAGCATGTGGTGCAGACGGATTGGGATTTCTTTAGATGTAGCATTTCTAACAGAGCTGGGTCGGACATGGCTTTGTAAGTCAAGTAGAGATCGCCTCTAAGTAGGCGATATGAGACAGAGAATAGTTGGAGTTTTTTGAGTCTGTCCATATAGAACAAGTGTTTAAGGCCTAGGATCCTCTTTGTGAGGTACTTTTATGGCCTCTCCAGTTGTTGCAGGTGTCTAGTGAGGTATATGCCAAATGGGGCATTGTACTCAACTGGCCTAATGAGAGAAGAGTAGCGGGAGACAATAACCTCTTTCTTCCTGGATGCAAAACCCTTAGTAATGAGATCTGCCACATAGTAGGACTTTGACCACAGTGGCAATATTGTGGTCAGAAAAGAGGTTGCTGTCAACCTGTGTTCCCAGATCTCTTATAATGCCTTCTGTGTTCAGTGGACTACCATTGATGTGGTAATTCATGGGAAATGGATTTTTCCCAAAGGGGATGATGACACATTTTTTTGCATTGAGCTTAAGACCATGGTTCTGACACCAGTTGTTAGTCTCAGTGAGGCCTTTCTGTAAGATTCCTCACTAAAAGAATACATAGCATGTCCTATGCAGACTGCTTTAAAGCCCTTGCCCTCTATTCTGTCTCCTAGAAGCTGTTGAGGGGATATCTATGCCTTGTATATACGCATTATCTGACCCCACTCTAGTGGACCTCCTGCATGTCCACAAAATAAACAGCACCAGAATTACCCATCCTAAAGACTTTAAACCTTGCCTATGATATAAATAAGACCTGCAAGAGAGACAGCTATGTATCCTAGAGATTACTGCTCTTCTGGAAAAAAACTCCTCATCCCTGTGAAGCAGAGTTCCTCCTTAATACAGTTCAAGTGTACGCTGGACAATTGGATGGGGAACATTAAATTCATCCCTGGTCTGGCACCAATGTCCCTAATGGACACAGGCAGCTTGTAATTGGTTCATCTACCAGGCCCCTTATTGTAAATATTTCACCTCCTAAGCTCCAATTTACACTTATCAAGGGTAACAAAACTGGACAGAGATTTGGGATGCATGGCTAGGATTAAAAAGGCCTTAGTAGTGGTCATTAGCCTGTTACACACCTATGAACCTATAGCCATTGAGCCAAAATTCACAGATGTTGCAGGAGAGAGCATTTCACAGATCCTCTGAGCCTCCTTTGAAGGTCTCCTTGCTTAGGTCAGTGTAGTCATTGAGGAGCTTGTGCAAAGCAGACTTAGACAGATGGTGGGGAAGTTTTTGAGGGCACAGAAGCAAATGGGGTCCCTCAAGCAACTTGTCACCTCTCATTTGGTGTGTATTTCACTAATCCAGCTCTCAGATCAGGTGGTCACAGATCAGTCTGTCACCCACTGGGATGCCTTTGTCAGAGCTGATATTCTGGTCATCTTCGGCTGTGACTGTCTTTTATCTTGAGTGGTACAGGAGCTGAGAGGTTGGTGCCAACACTAGAGGGTCAGGATTGATTCCTAGACATTTGAATCTGTCCCTTCCTCTTGCTGTATCAGTGCTAGAAAATTTAGCACTGCCGTCTGCTTATTAACAGAGACAGATCAAGCCTCGTGGGGTTGTGTGTCCTATATCAGATTCTTCAGATCCCAAGAGAACTCCTTTGGGACCAGCCTTGGCATCAGCTTTTGAAGCCTTTGAAAGTGTTCTCTTACTGCCAAGAGAGGAGGAATCTCACCCATGCTCTGATCCAACCAGATAGCCTCTGGTTTCTGCAGCTTCTGTTGCATATCATTCTGCTAGTCAGGGACAAACAGCTTCTTTGGGCCTTGACAAGGCTCATGAGGAAGATCCCCATTAGCTTCCAAATTTTCTTCAGACCCTACCACTATGGAAAACATAGGGAAGCATCTATACAAAAGGAAGCATTTGGACTCTCCTGAGGAGTCTTCCACCTGGGATATTGATATGGGGGGGGTCTCCTGAATTCCCCCCAAAGAGGCCTCCTTTGGAGACATCCTGGAGCTAACTTGGCAAGGGAAGTGATGGTCCACAGATGCTCCCTTGTTAGAGTTGCAGTTCATTCCATTTTACTTTTTCTGAGTAAGGACAACTGGATGTGCTTGGTGGATCTTCATGATGCCTACTATCACTCCTGTCCTAAAGGTTCCTTTGCTTTCAACTGGGAGCCAGTCATTTCCATTTCAGGGCACTGTCTTTTGGTCTCTGTGGTTCTGTCTCTCCTGAAACGCCAGGTGAGATACATTCTTTGTGTTTTGGGCTCATCTCATTTTTCATAACAAGTTTTACATGAGGTTTCTAAACTGAACCATCTCAGCTCAGTGGTTGATGTTGCATCAACCTATGCACTTCCCAATCAGTCTCACAAGAATCTGTAAATAGCATGTTTAGTAGTGAAGATCCCCATAGTTTCTCTAGGCTGTCCCTTTCATCTTCCACCTCCAGTGGCCTGGAGTGGTTGGAGGGGACATTTCGAGGGGAAGACGCTAAAGGCATGTGGAGTTCAACACTGTCATCAACATACTGGAGATGAAGGCAGTCATCCTAGTGTTGCAGGCCTTCCAGAATTCCCTCCCCAGTGGTGTCACTGCAATACAGAATGACAATGTCAGTGGTCTGTTAAATCAACAAATAAGGGGGAATCCATTCATACCCCCTTATGTCAGAGAGCTGTGAGGGTTTAGCAGTGGGTGATATCTTCCTATTACTTTATAGTTGTAAGTCCCATCCCATGGAGATTCAGTGCATCAGTGAACAAGTTGTGCAGGTCTGTTTTGTTAACTCGTGTGGTGTCTCAATCAGTGGTGGCCAAGATCTTTACCCACTGGGGCTAGCTTTTCTGCAACATATTTGCTTCCCCATCCATCACCAAATGCAGCTGCTGCTTTTTTCTTATTCCTCAAGAGGGAGTCTCTCTGAGGGATGCTGCTGTCTACATTGGGCCCTCAAGTCTGCAGTACTCTTATTCTTTCACTCCCCTAATAATGAAGTTCCTTCAGAAAGTGATCAGGTGTAAGGTGAAGGTGATTCTCCTTGCTTCTTTTTGGTCACAACAGGCATGATTCACTTTTCTGTGGCCTTACTTGCTGCACATTCCTTGGGTACTTGAAGCTCTTCCAGATTTTATCTTTCATCCCTCAAACAAGCTTCACCTGGACATCAGAACCCTGAATCTGACTGCTGAGTTTTTCACTTGCAATGATGGATAGAAATTTCAGACTTTCTTCCTTCATGCTCCATATGTTGTCATCATCCCAAAAGCTTGCTACCAGAAAAGTGTATAGAACCAAGTGGACATAATTTTCCATTTGGGCCTCCTCCAAGGGTGTAGATCCTTTTCCTGATCCATTACCATCAATTCTGGTTTTCTTGACAAGTATGTTTCAGGAAGGTGGCAGTTATTCCACCATCAAGCTTCAACTGGTAGCTATTGGCAGTTTTCACATGGTAGATTACAACACTAGTCTGGCTTCATTGAAGTTATATAAAGCGTTTTTGCAGGGTACCTTTCTTCTTTGACCTCCCTTAAGTATCCCAGTTCCACCTTGGGATATTACTATTTTATTCCAGACCTTAACAACATCTCTCTTTGAACCTGCAGCTACGATGAAACTGACATTTTCTTTCTTGGAAAACACATTTTCCTGGTGGTAGTTAACTCAGCACGGAGGATTTTAGAAGTTTATCACATAAGCCTTCATATTCAGTGCTTCACAAAGACAATGTTTCCCTTTGGAGTAACTCTGAATTACTTCCCAAGGGTGCTTTGGACTGTGCCCTAAATCAGGCTTACTTTACCAGTTCTCTCTATTAGTTTCTGGAACAAAGGAAAATATGCACTACATTTAATGGATATTCATTGACTGCAGTGGTGGTGCTGCGGTAGCATTGTCGCCTCACAGTTAAACGTTGCCCGTTTGATTCTCAGTTAGAGCGTCTTCTGTGAGGTGACATGCGTGAATGGGCATTCCTTCATTGAAGGTTGTGCTTTAGGCCCAGCAAGCCAGCACGTAAAAACCTGCTGCCAATCATTAGCGGACCAGAGTTCCGCTGTGGCGACCCCTAACCGGGAAAAGCCGAAAGACACAAATTTAATGGATATTCATTGTCTGTTACAATTTTATTTGCACTGTAACAAGGATTTTAGGAAAAACGAGTAACTTTTTATTTTCTTTTTCCAAGGATAAATTGAAGTCACACTATCCAGGTGGTTGTCCAATTTGTATAACTTTTGCTTACAAAGCTAAAGGACCATCTTTACTTCAGAAACCTAAAGCTCTTTCTCCAAGAGGTATTGCAATTTCCACACCTTCTTTTCTAGAGTTCTGTTGATGATATCTGTGCTGTGGTGACTTGGTCTGCAGTACACACTACAAGCTGAACTTGCAGTGTAGGTCCCGTTCTGTCTGGATCTGCCATTCTCTAGTATATTCTTCCATAAAGCCTCCTAGAGTTTTTAGTAGCTGGAGACTCCATCTGAACAGTTGAGGTGGACAGAAAAGACAACATTGCATACAAAAATTATGTACTGTCAACATCTGATCCAGCATACCCAACAACTGAGATGGACAGAAGAAGGCAACAAGGATTTAGCGTTATGGTAAGTACTTAACTTTTCTTTATAGGTGATTCCATCCTAAGGCATTCTGACTTTCACTCCCCAGAATGTGTAGGGAGACATTTACCTTAAGCTGTGTCAGTGACACTGCAAGGGGATTCAGAGTCTTTCATGATTACAAATATGAATACAATCTTGTTGTTTCATATGGGAGTTAATGGCCTACCCTAAAACAGATGCAAGGAGATAACAGTTCATTTCCATACATTCATTTGTAAGGAGGGAAACCAGTAGTAATGGACAGTATTCTTCCCTGTCCAAGAATGATACCTAAATTCAGAGCTAAAGTGATTTATATTATGAAGGGTGTTTAGAAAGTCTTTTTTTTTTTTTTCAAAACACCTTGATAGAATTATCACTTTTGATGTAGGCAAATTTACATTCATATAAAAGTAATCAAACTATATTAACATAAACATTATACTTCACATATATTGATAAAAACCTTAAACGTCCACAACCAACTTGGTTACTATCTTAACAGAACTTAAGTTTTCAGATTTTTGGATCAATAGTTTATTTCTAGTGAAGGTAAGATGGGGCAACCTGCATCAAAGCAGATTGTTTCCAAATGGTTGTCTTAAGGCTATTACTTTTTTTTATATCCACATCAACAACACTACCCCAGGCAGGGTCAAGGCCAACTCTGTAAGAGTGTTGGCTTCATCTGTAGCTTTGTGGAAAGGGTTCGATTCTAGAAGCAGCAACTTGGTCCTCTGTACATATTTTTACAAAGCAATTTAAGCTCTGTTCCTTTTCTAGGTCCAGATCAGGCTTTTCTAGGACTATTTTCCAGGAGCTCCTGGACTTCCAACTCACATATTTAGTAAGCTAGAGTAATCTACTCATATAGCTAAGGGTACTGCAGCAGTGATCAATATGATGAACCATAATACAGTTGCGTCAGTAAATGTACCATAATAATAAATGTTTGAATGATCACTGCTGCAGTAGCCACTCTCCACCCCGTTTTTTTTTTGTTTGTTTGTTTGTTTTTTTATTTATGCCAGGAAGTAAATTCTTATATTTTCTTCTTAGCATTGTCCTTTCAGGGCTCAGCCTCCCTCTCTCTGTTAACATGAAAGCAGTGCCCAAACCAATCTTTTAAGTCAGCTGAGCTTAAGCTTGACTGATGGTTTGGGTGCTTGGAATGTGCCCTGAAGCTTTGGAAGCGGGCCAACTTACATGCTTGACAAGATATAATCCATATAGCTAAGGCTACTGCAGCAGCGATCGTTTAAACATCTGCTGTTTTGGTCAGTTTGCTTCCACAACTGTACTTTCCTCAAGCACAGGAACAGCTTCAAGGAAGACTGTGTGATCTCAGATCTGACAGTAACACCTGTGCAGAGGGGTGCTGGGAGCAGGCACATGTCACTGTCGCCTCCAGAAATATAAAAAGCACTTGCTGTCTAGCAGCAGATATGCCAGGTTATTGTTCTGGTCCAGTTCTGTGCAACAGAGTGTTGGCTAGTTGGTCAGAGTAATGTAAGGATTTCTAGCAGTACATGCAAATGATAGAGAGTAGGGATAATGGTATTGTTGCACCAGTGCACAATATGGTGGCACATACAGCATCCATCTTCACCTCCATGCATACCTTAGTCAGGACCTACCATAACTGAGTAGGAAACGGTGGTGGATGGGATACTGTTCAGTCATTTGGGAGGCATAGGTTGCACACAGTCATTTACCATAAATTACAGGAAAAAGTGCGGGAGGGAGGATTTGCACAAAGAAATCAGGCTGGCCACACCAGCGTTCATCTACACTTAGCAGAACTTTTCATTCAAGGTCTCAACCACACAGCTATGTGAGATCAATAACCATAGAAACTTCCGCATCCAGTATGTAATGTCATCACAGCAACTCAGCATCTAGTTCCATGCTAGGATTTCTTCATGATTGCAGGCACCATCACTTAAACTGTATCAAGAAATACATGTTGACAAAGGAATATTATTAAAGGTACCAACCACAAGGATGATGTATATCCAATATTTATTGTGAAAAGCAAAACAAGGCAGTGAGAGTACTGCTAAATAGCTCAAAGCCACAATAAAAACTCTGCTCCACGATTAAGCACTTTTGTTCCTACTCACTGTAATGGGACTTCATCAGAATACAGGAAGATACATCAATACCTATATGCACCCTGAACATTTAATTGATTTAAAATCATGAAAGCAGTGCCCAAACCAATCTTTTAAGTCAGCTGAGCTTAAGCTTGACTGATGGTTTGGGTGCTTGGAATGTGCCCTGAAGCTTTGGAAGCGGGCCAACTTACATGCTTGACAAGATATAATCCATATAGCTAAGGCTACTGCAGCAGCGATCGTTTAAACATCTGCTGTTTTGGTCAGTTTGCTTCCACAACTGTACTTTCCTCAAGCACAGGAACAGCTTCAAGGAAGACTGTGTGATCTCAGATCTGACAGTAACACCTGTGCAGAGGGGTGCTGGGAGCAGGCACATGTCACTGTCGCCTCCAGAAATATAAAAAGCACTTGCTGTCTAGCAGCAGATATGCCAGGTTATTGTTCTGGTCCAGTTCTGTGCAACAGAGTGTTGGCTAGTTGGTCAGAGTAATGTAAGGATTTCTAGCAGTACATGCAAATGATAGAGAGTAGGGATAATGGTATTGTTGCACCAGTGCACAATATGGTGGCACATACAGCATCCATCTTCACCTCCATGCATACCTTAGTCAGGACCTACCATAACTGAGTAGGAAACGGTGGTGGATGGGATACTGTTCAGTCATTTGGGGAGGCATAGGTTGCACACAGTCATTTACCATAAATTACAGGAAAAAGTGCGGGAGGGAGGATTTGCACAAAGAAATCAGGCTGGCCACACCAGCGTTCATCTACACTTAGCAGAACTTTTCATTCAAGGTCTCAACCACACAGCTATGTGAGATCAATAACCATAGAAACTTCTGCATCCAGTATGTAATGTCATCACAGCAACTCAGCATCTAGTTCCATGCTAGGATTTCTTCATGATTGCAGGCACCATCACTTAAACTGTATCAAGAAATACATGTTGACAAAGGAATATTATTAAAGGTACCAACCACAAGGATGATGTATATCCGATATTTATTGTGAAAAGCAAAACAAGGCAGTGAGAGTACTGCTAAATAGCTCAAAGCCACAATAAAAACTCTGCTCCACGATTAAGCACTTTTGTTCCTACTCACTGTAATGGGACTTCATCAGAATACAGGAAGATACATCAATACCTATATGCACCCTGCACATTTAATTGATTTAAAAAAAAAAAAAATATATATATATATATATATATATATATATATTAACTTAGCATATGAAACAGAATTCATTGTATAATTCATGTAAAAATAAAAAAAGTCCATATCAAATAAAAACTTTTTTAAAATATACTTAAGAAATACATTTCATTACAATTTAGCTGCCTTAAGCTTTAAACCAGGGATAACTGATGCGTGCTTATTAAGCCCTGGCTTAAAAGTAACCTGCAATCTAAGTTGCCAAAGTAATTCCTTGTATTTTAATCTAGTTTCCCATGCTCCCCCTCTGGACCGAGTATCCAAAATCCCAAATTTAAAATCCTTAAAATGTGGGCAGCTAATCGAATAATTGTGTAATGTCTTGCTCATGTTAGCCTTTCAGATATCATAAAGATGTTCATACATATGCTTTCTGAAAATTCTCTATTTTGCCAACATAAAAATCAGGATGCCTGGCTAGACAGCTAAATAAATTAAACCTTTAGTTTCTTAGTTACCATTCATAAAGATAACTTTGCACCAGGACAATGTTAAGTTGTCAATCTCGCCTTCATTCTTGCTGGATGGGTTTGGAGCCGATCCTCGGCTCCGACTCGGCACTTGCTAAGCTTGAGAGCTAATTTTACCAGCTCGAGGCAACCCTATATCCCATGATGCAAGGCGGAGACTACCCAGATCTTGTTTGCCGCTTCGCTAACGGGGTGCCTTTTTTTACCAGCTCCAGGTAAGTTTCTGAATAATAAGACTTTAGTCTCACCCCTTTAATTTTCATAACTATAGTTGTTTTTTGTTAACCTTAACGCTTACTTTAACCCTATTCCCATTAGTGTTCCCTTTTTTTTTGGGTTATTTATCCCCTTTCCCTAGGTTAGGCCTTAGGCCTTCCCCTTCCTAAATTTTTCCTGTCAGGGATTGTTTGTGTCTGACTGTGTTGTATCCCTGTTTAGTTTAGATTTTTGGATTGGGTGTTTTTTGTGTGTGTATGTTGGTGTTTTGTTTTTGACAACTTGTGTTCCCTCGACACAGCTATGTCGAAGGACACAAAGGTCTCAGGCTTCAAGAAGTGTGACTCGTGCTGTCAGAAGATGTCTCTGACAGACGGTCACACTTCTTGTGTTTACTGCCTGGGACCTCTGCACCTGCAGGACTCTTGTGCTATCTGTCATGCCTTCAGCCCAAGAGTCCTGCAGGAGCGCAGAAATTGATATTGAGTGGCTTATTAAAGCCTTAGAGCTCCCCGACTAAGTCGGCGCCGGGGAAGCCCTCGAAACCTATCAAGCCTTTGGCTGAAAGTTCCAAGCCGTCGGCTACTGGTTTATCTTCTCTAGTGTCGAGATCGGCTCCGGCCAGAGCCGATCCTTCCATTATAGCAGTCACAGTATCGGCTCCATCTGGCGCCAATACTGCCCAATCTGGACATTCAGTGTCGGCTCCGGCTGGAGCCGACGTATCCTCAGCTCCTTTGGCTCCATCGATCTCTAAAAAGAGATCTCGATCCCCCTCATTAGAGTTGATACGTTTGGCTCCGAGATCACCCTTGCTCTCGGAGTGGAGCCATTGGAGCCGTTCTTCTCGGTCGTCCAGGCTGTCTGATCACGACCTCGAGAGAGTGGTGAGTAGGCTATTAAAGTCTCAGGCATTGGCCCAAATGCTCTATAGCCTGTCTCAACAGACGGTAGCTATTTCACATCCACCAAACATTCCTCCTTTGACTCTCTTACAGAGCTCGGAGCCGGAGCTCCTCGGAACCGTGACCGTTGTTGCTTCGGAGCAGATACCACCCCTTTCGGCTCCATCGTCCTCTGCTCCGATTTCCTCCTTGAGGCCTTCATTGGAGGGATCCGGGCGTCTGGTCTCTCTTGTCTGCTCCGAGGGGGCGAGTGGCATCGGACCCTTGTCCGACCCCATTCTCCCTCTCGGGGCTTCGGCGTTGGTGAGCTCAGCCCTGACATCTGTCTCAGAGCCTTCCCTCTCGGTGAGGCCTGGAGTTCCTATCTCTTCGGAGAGGGAACCTTCTGGTCTCTCTGATGGGGGAGCCTTCGAGGTGATGAGGAGTGTACTAGCCCCTGGGCTTAGTCAACGGACAGTTCCATCAGCTCCTCCCACTACAGTGCCTGCTGACGTCTCTTCCCACTCTCTTGCTCCTGGACCCAGAGATCCAACACCTCAGGTTTCCCCATTGGGAATATCTTCCTCTTCCGAGGCTTCTCCTGATCCATCAGGTGAACCTCCACATAAGAGGACATGTAAGAGGAAACATCTAGACTCCCCCAAGTCTATTACATCTGATACTGACCTGGATGAGTCGGAGGGATCCCCAAGGTCCTCCTCTGAGGATGTCTCTTTCTCAGGCATCCTTGAACTCCTTAAGCAGAGGGGGAACTGGCCCTCCCTTAATCCTTCCGAGGACGAGTCAGTATACCTGGAGGCATTTGGATCTCAACCCTCCACCTCCTGGGTGTCTCCGCCTTTCGACCCTCTTATGGATGTGGTGGCTCGGAAGGCGTGGATGGCTCCAGATTCGGTGGAACCTATTCCTAGGAGGCCTTCTAAATTCATTACGGCCCCACCAGATAGACAATATTTGACAAAGGGTGTCCCAGTTGATGCCATGGTGGTGGCTGCTGCCACCAAGAAGGAACTAGCTGATCCTTCAGTACCTGTCCATCCTCCTAACAAGGATTCTAGGATTATGGACAGGTACGGCAAGCAGATTTTTTTCTTCAGCAACTTTTGCCATGAGATCGGTGAACTACTTGTGCCACTTCACCCGCCTTCAAAGAGATGTTCTTAAAGAGTTGGGAGAAGTTTTACAGGATCCGTCAGCTGCTGGGTCTCAGGATAAGATTAGCTCACAGCTAGGAATCCTTAACTCCATTGTTAACTCCTCTATGCGGCTCATTTCCTATGCAGCTGATGGAGCGAGTAGGGCCGCAGGCACAGGAGTGGCTTTAAGGCGTCAGTCCTGGATGCGGCTTTGTAATTTTGCAGACCCCTTCAAGGTGTCCTTCACAAACTCCCCTTTTGATGGTTCGACCTTGTTCGGACCTCAAGTGAAAGACACTTTGACTAGATGCGAACAAGATGGCAAGACTCTTTCTGCCGTAGGAGTCCGTTTCTCCACCCCTTCAAGACCTTACCACAAAGGACAGAAGGGAGGGAAAATGTGGTTCCGCAAATCTCAAGGAGTCACGCCTGATGCACGAAGTCAGTTTAACCCCAGAGGCAGAGGGGTAACAATAATAGATGCCACCCTAGGGGCAGAGGGGGGGGTCCACAGAATCAGGGTAGCAGAGAGCCTCTTTCTGACAAACCCTTCCAGCATCCCTGAGATGTTGCCCGATTGTCCACCTTCGGAAGCAGTCGGGGGAAGATTATCGCTGTACCCAATAGCCTGGCTTTCCCTTTCTCAAGACAGATGGGTACAGTCGATTATATCTGAGGGTTACAAAATTCCCTTTATTCAAACCCCAATTCAGCAAAAGGGAACCCTTCCAGACATTCCACCCTGTCTAAGGGAACTAGCAGTACTAGAAATATCAAAACTGCTAGCAAAAAGAGCCATCCAGCCAGTCCCAGCAGACCAAATAGGATCTGGAATCTACTCAAGGTTCTTTTTAGTTCCAAAAAAGATGGGACTGGAGACCAATATTAGATCTGAGCAAACTAAACAAGTTTGTAAAGAAATCAAGATTCCGGATGGTCACGCTTCAGTCCATTCTACCCTTTTTGAGCAAGGACAATTGGATGTGCTCGATAGATCTTCAGGATGCGTACTATCACATAAAAATTCACAGATGCTCCAGAAGATTTCTCCGCTTTCGGCTGGGGACCAGTCACTTCCAATTCAGGGCCCTGCCCTTTGGACTCACTACAGCCCCCAGAGTGTTCACCAAATGTATGGCAGTGGTTACGGCTCACCTGAGACGTCAAGGATTCCAGGTGTTTCCATATCTAGACGACTGGCTCCTCACTGCCACCACCAGGCATCAACTTCTCCAAGCCAGAGATTACACCATTCACATTTGCAGAGGGCTAGGGATTTCTATAAATTTCGAAAAATCTGCCTTGTCGCCTTGTCAATCTATTACTTTTAAATTGGACACCGTACAACTTTCAGCAAAGTTAACAGACCAAAGGATCTTGGACATTCAAAGTCACGTCCAGGTGATTCTTCTCAGCAACAAAATTCAGGCCAGATTTGCTCTGAAAGTATTGGGTCTTATGGCGGCCGCCATAACACTTCTTCCCTTTGCCCACTTTTACATGCATCTTCTACAATGGATGCTATTCGCCCAATGGTCTTTTCAACAACTTCCCATGAGTCACAAGATCACAATAACTCCAACTTGCAAAAGGCATCTGACCTGGTGGATATCGTCCCCTCAAGTCCATCAGGGCAGACCCTTTGTTCCTCCTGCCCCGGTTGCCACGGTTACATTGGACGCCTCCCTGATCAGGTGGGGGGGGGCATTATCAGGGCAGAATGGTCCATGGCACTTGGCAACCTTTCGAATACCATCTGCACATAAATGTCCTGGAGATGAGAGTGGTGCTTTTAACGTTGCAAGCCCTCAATGACTCTCTTCCCCTGGGAACTATTGCAGTCCAAACGGACAATATGTCCGTAGTGTGGTATATCAATAAACAGGGCGGAACTAAGTCCTATCCACTGTGTCGAGAGGCTCTCAGACTTTGGCAATGGGCAATCTCTTCTCAGCAGTTACTGATAGCAACGCATATCCCCGGGAAATCCAACATCATAGCGGACAGATTGAGCAGAGCTATTCTCATGCCTCACGAGTGGTCTCTCAAACAATCAGTGACGGAAGAGATTTTTCAGAAGTGGGGCCTTCCTTGCTGCAACCTTTTTGCTACATCTCAAAACAGCAAATGCCCAGACTTCTTCTCTCTCTTCCCCCTTCCAGGCCATCCCCCCCAGAGACGCTCTAACCCAAGATTGGCCCCATGGACTTCTTTATGCCTTTCCTCCCTTTCCGCTGATACCTCAACTAATTCAGAAAGCAACCGCCTTGAGAGCCAAGTTGATTCTCATTGCCCCTTATTGGCCTCGACAGATATGGTTTCCGTTCCTACATCATTATCTCTTGGTACAGCCATGGCATCTGGACCCGGTTCCAGATCTTCTGACCCACCAATCGGGGCAGCTGCACCAATCCATACCTTCTCTCAACCTCACTGCTTGGTTGCTCCACTTCCATCCTTAGCCAGGCTTCCTATGATTTCTAATCCCGTCCGGGATATCATAGTAGCTTCCCTAAAATCTTCTACCAGAAAGATTTACACTAGTAAATGGCGACGTTTCTTCTTCTGGGCAAAAGCTAGGAACATAGACCCCTATACTGCTCCGATTCATTCGGTCTTGGACTTCCTAGCTGAGATTTTTCATTCAGGATTCTCTTCCTCCACAGTAAAAGTTCAGCTGGCAGCCATTTCGAATTTTCATATAGGCCTTTTGGACCACAACATTATGTCACATAAACTTTGCAAGGCATTCCTTCGAGGTATCTTTTTACTTAAACCTCCGATTAGAGACCCCCCACCACAGTGGGATCTAAATTTAAATTTAACATCCTTGATTCTTCCCCCTTTTGAACCTGCGGCTGCCTGTTCTTTGAAATTTCTTTCTTGGAAGACACTTTTTCTAGTCGCCATTACTTTTGCCAGGAGAGTATCTGAGCTTCATGCTCTCTGCATTCGTCCTCCCTACTTAATCTTCCACAAAGATAGGGTATCTCTAAGGACTAATCCGTCTTTCTTACCAAAAGTGGCATCGCAGATGAACTTAAATCTATCCATTGATCTTCCAATGTTTTTCCTGAATTATTCTGATAGAGCGGAACAAAAGTTACATTGTCTTGATGTTCACCGCCAGCTCAGATATTATCTGGACAAAACTAAACTTTTTAGGAAATCTGATCAACTGTTTCTATCCTATGCAGAGAACAGGAAAGGCCTTCCAGTTTCCAAGGTGACTTTATCTAGATGGCTGTCTTCTGTGATTACTTACATTTATCAGCTCAGAGGCAAAGAGTTGATTTCTAAGCCAAAAGCCCATTCTACCAGAGCTCTAGGTACATCGACAGCTTTTCAAGCTAGACTTCCAATAGACACTATTTGTGCAGCAGCCACATGGGCCTCTCCTCATACCTTTGTTTCACATTACAAATTAGACTTGGCCTCCAGAGACGGAGCGAATTTTGGTTCCACCGTTCTCAAGAGTCTGTTCCATTGAGCCACCCAGGATAGAGGTGCTAGGGACGCGGTCTCATCCAGCAAGAATGAAGGTGAGATTGACAACTTAACATTAAGAAGTTATGTACCTACCATAACGTTCCATGTTAGTTGTCTTCTCTCGCCTTCTTTCTTGCACTCCATCCCCCTAGCCTGGTCAGACCAAGAAGATTATGCCTCTTCTATTAAGAGGTTTTATTCCTTTTCTAGCTATTCAGCTTCTAGTGTCACTAGATTAGGTTAATCCTTTCTAGAGGATTATGATGTTATTTAGTATTGTTACTTTTTCTTCCTTCTCTACAGTTGGAAGAATATATTACTATTTCCTTAGCTACCAAACGAGATCTGGGTAGTCTCCGCCTTGCATCATGGGATATAGGGTTGCCTCGAGCTGGTAAAATTAGCTCTCGAGCTTAGCAAGTGCCGAGTCGGAGCCGATTCAACCCATCCAGCAAGAAAGAAGGCGAGAGAAGACAACTAACATGGAACGTTATGGTAGGTACATAACTTCTTATTTTTCAAAATGAGACTAACATCCTCACAGAAAAAAACATGTTCTTTACAGGAGCCAAACTTTTAGTACCTTTTATTCATGACTGTGAAATATAATTCCCTCCTTTACCAAATTCAAAATGCTGTTTCAAATTACAAGCCTTTTTACTCGCAAAAACAGACTTGGCTTCTAATAGATTCAGAATGCCTTCATTTGTTTTAAAAATATTTCCGTTGTTAATAAATTATTTGACTTTATTTCAGCCGGAATTATATTGAACTGCTAATGCATTTTAAAGCACATTGTTACTTTCTTTACCTGGATTAACATCAGGTTTATTAAACAAGGACCACACATTGGAAGTCCCACAGCCCAAATAATGGTATATATATTTAACATTCTATCCTAAAACAATTTCAAACTGTGCACTTTACTGACGTGGTAAAAAACAACAAAAAAGCAAGTTAGCTGCTTTATACTTCACAAAGACCAATTTATTGTAAACCCTTTCGTCGAGGCACATGCCCCAACTTCATCAGACAACTCAGCCATAAAAACCTCCATTTTATACTCACATTCAACATAATTAAACAATTAAACAGTTAAATCCTTGACTGAACCATTAGTTAAAATTATTTCATATTTAAAGTGCCCTTGCTTCCTGACTTACAATTTATTGCAATGCCTTAGAAGCTATGGCAACAGTATAAAAAACTTGTTTTTACATGTTATTAAAAACCCCTAATAAATATTATAAAATCATAAAATACTATTACAAAAATTTTTTGTTTGTATTTATATTCAGTCTAAGTATCGCAAAATCAGACAAAATGATAGGCACCTATAAATGACTCTAACTATCTTTCATTATATAAATACCATATAAATCCATGACTTGCATAAATAATTAAATATCTAAAAAATGTAAGTTAGATATGATAAACATCAGTTTGTATATAAATATAACCTATACTAATCTAATAAACTTAATAGCGAAAGTATTAGATTAAAAAGATATGCTTTAAGTTAACATTTTATCTAGAAAGTGCTTTTAACTTTGATATACATTTTTATAGAAGCATATTCATTCAGCCCAGGGAGTGTATGTGCTGATGTCTGAATTTGCCACATAAGTTCACATTCCTCTAATCTTAATTCCCATGGTCCCCCTCTTAGACTAGGTTCAACTTTCTGAATTATTGTAAAGGCAAACTTATGTGTTGAATTCTCGGCTATGTGCTTAGCCAGGGCGTTTGTCAGAATTCCCTTTTGAATATTATATTGGTGCACATAAATTCTCTGCTTCAGCTTTCTTTCTGTTTTGCCTATATAAAATGATGGGCAAAATTCACATAATGCCACATATACTACTCCCTGGGAATTGCAAGTATACTTTCCTCTTATTACATATTGTCTATCTCTAATGGTATACTGCTTTCCTAATTTTATGTACTTGCACTGCTGACAGTGTCCACATTTTACCCATACTATTTCTAAATGTATGCTCGTGGCTCTGTCTTTCTAAAAGGCTTTTCAAATTTGGGCCTCTTCTATATGTGAAATATGGTCTTGACTCCAACACTTTATTAATTCTGTTTATCTTCCAGGATTATAGTCCAATTCTTCAGTATGATGTCCTTAATGTAACTAACGTCTATAAACTAGCTGTTACATTACTAACTGTTCTTGGTTGAGTACCCATGTGTCCTGTTTCAACAGGATTTTGTATATCAAAACAAACTTTGCACAAAGCAGAAAAAACAAGAACCAGTAAACGAAGAATGAAGAACCACACTGAAGACACAGAAAGGTCTGATGAAGTTTGCTTATTTTGAGTAAATGAAAGCGCTAACTAAATACGAATTTCTGTGTCTTCAGTGTGGTTCTTCATTCTTGGTTTACAGGATTTTGCTTACCATCACCCCTATGGTTACCTTGGTAGCCATTCTGTACTATGGGTCTAAAATGGCCGGAAGTTGTTTTAAAGTTAACTTCATCTATAATATGTGTAAGGAAAGGTTCTGGGTACCCCCTTTTAAGAAACATGTCTTTCAAATTTGCACATTCCAATATGTAATCACTATCTGGAGAAACCATTCTGGCTGCCCTTACTATTTGGCCCTTTACAGCAGCTTTCTTTTGAAAATATGGGTGACAGCTTGCAAAGTGCAGAAAGGCATTTGAATAGGTGGGATTTCTATAAATGGTGCTATACCTATTATTGCTTTTATCCTTGGTTATCCGAATGTCTAAAAAACTGTTAGAATCCATTTCTAGCTGGTATGTGAATTCTAAGAAGTTGGTAAACTCAGTTATTTTTGTAATAAATTCATCTACCATGCTTGTTTGGCCCTTCCACACAAAAAACATGTCATCTTGGTACCTTGTGTACCATGCTACATTATCCTTGTAGATGTTATTTCTAAAAAGGAAATGCCTTTCCCAAAATGCCATTACGCAATTGGCAAAACTGCCACCACAGAGTGAGCCCATGGTCACACCTGTTTTCTGCAAATAAAGGTCTCCATTAAAGTACATACAATTATTTGATAACCCTAGTTCTAGTAATGTTTCAGTCACATAGATGTCCAAATTTCCAGCTCCTTTTAAATGTAGGAACTCCCTAACCCATTGTATTCCAGGCATTTGTGGAATTACAGTATAGAGGTCCTTTATATACGCAGTTAAAAAGGCAAACTCATTATTATATTCTAAATTATTAATGCCTTCTAAAAATACCCATGAATCAGAACAAATTTCTGTTTCAGTTCTTAGATAGGGCTTCAGTTTGTTGTCTATGTCTTTTGCACAAGCGTATGTAATCGACCCCCGCCCATCTACTATGGGCCTGAGAGGTGGATCATTTAAATTTTTATGCAACTTAGGAGACCCAAATAGAGTTGGTATAACTGGTTCTGGCATATTCAAATATTTTAGGAGGTCAATAGTTATACTTGCTTCCAAAAACAGATAATTTAGAACACTGTGAATTATTTTATATGCCCCATTAAGTTCATTTAAGCTGACATGTTCATAAGTTTCACTTCTGAAATGTTCAAGCAATTTATTAATATACATATCTTGATTCATAAACACCAACCCTCCTCCCTTTTCCAGTTTCATAGCCCTGATGTGACACAATCTTAACAGCTGCAAAAAGTCAAGTTCTTCTTGTGTAACATTTCTTTGTGTTTTATGTTTATACAATGATATACTATTTTTGCTGTCAAACATAGCCCTTAAATCCATTTCACAAACACATTAAAAGAGAGCAAGAGACTCATGTTTGGGTCGGTTTAATAAATTTGAAATCCTAAAACTACTATTCAGTGAAGAATTGGGCCCCATCAAAGCTGTTAGATTCAGTTTCCTTACAAACAGTTTAAGGTCCACAATAGTCTTTGCAAGATCAGCTTTTCTATCAGGGACAAAGGTAAGCCCCTTAGCAAAAGTATCCACCATATTTACATCAATGTCCAGAACAGAGTAATTAAATATATATATATATATATATATATATATATATATATATATATATATATATATATATATATATATATATATATATATATATATATATATATATATATATATATATATATATATATATATAAAACACCAAACATGTCCAGCACTATAATAAAAGACAAATAGTCGGCCGTTTTGGAAGAAAGGCTTTATTTAAGCCAGAAACAGTCTGCCCCACAGACCGGTTTCGCTCGAACTGAGCGTCATCAGTGTTGAACAGCAGTATGAGCTCACCACGCATATATGCGTGTTACCACAATCACATTTAGTCTCTCTTAAAGGGATAGTCTACAAATATCACCCAAAAGTGAAAACATATATAATGGTATTTAATCCATTACTAAACTAATACTAAATATATTGAAACAATACTTATTCTAAACCAGTGTCCCATTCATTACACATTAAAGAGGCCCCCCAAAAAACATAATATAAATATATATTTATATATTATATTATACTAGTATTAAATCTAAGACTAGATCACTTATTCATAGACACTTGCACCAATACATATGTCTGCATGAATAAACCTAAATTATACACAATCAAAATAAATATATACATAAATACATAATATATGCAGACATACATACTAACATTACAAAAAAAATTTTTTGTATGTGTACACACAAATACAAAAAACAATTGGATGTAACCTAAATCTTCATTAACTAAAGATGAAATAGTTACCAATGGTCATTTAGACCTGGCTTAAATAAAGCACCTAAATTTACTATCCATCTACGTTCTTTATTAGTTAATATCTTATGTTTAAGTACATCCTCTTTAATCCTATCATTTACTTTATCAATACCAACAAAAACAAAGTGGGCCGTAGGATGATTTAAAATGTGCTTATATAATGCACTTCTCATCCTCTTACATTTTATATCACTAAGATGGGTGGCAATCCTTTGTTTTAGATGACACGAAGTTTGTCCAATATAAAATGAACCGCATCTACACAAAGCCATATATACCACCCATGATGTACTACATGTGACAAAGCTCCTAATATCATATACCTTACTAGTGTTGGCTGAAGTAAATGTAGTAGTCTTTGACATCAAATTGCAATATTTGCAGTGTCCACAAAAAGTACTTCCCTTCCTAGAAGAATCCAATATTATGGGGGTAGAGCCCTTTTTATAGTGTGACAAATATTCCCCTAAATTTTTGCCTCTCCTATATCCAAACTGGCCGACCGGTTATCCAAGATTGTATGTAATAATGGACCATTATGTAAAATAAACCAATATTTATCAATAACCTGCCTAATTAGATAAGTATTGGTAGCATATGTGGTGATGAAATGAATATTTTCACCCTTCTGCATTTGCATTGGTGCATCTACACAATCTTTTAGAAGTAAATCCCTTCCCAGGGATCTACTAACATCAAAAGCCTCTTTAACATTACCAGTTTTGTAACCCCTAATTTTAAATCTTAAGGATAAATCCTTAGCCATTGTGTTGTAATCATTCATATCAGAACAAATAGTCTTAATTCTCCTAAATTGTGCCTTGGGTATGTTCCTGATTGTATGGGGAGGGTGGCAACTAGTAGCATGTAATATAGAATTTTTGGAAAAAGGTTTTCTATATAAAGAAGTTATAATAGTGCCATCAATTGCCTTAGTAACACTTACATCCAAAAAATCTATTGTGAACAACTCAAGCTTCCCAACAAACTTGATTCCAAACTTATTGGAATTTAGATATTCTTTAAACTCCAACCAACTCTCTACGTTGCCTCTCCATACAACCCAACAATCATCTAGGAACCGTCGCCACATGACAAGTTGTTCAAAAAAAGGGAACTGAGTGTTATAAATCAATAATTCCTCCAGGTAGCCCATAAACAGGTCAGCATATATGGGCGCAAAAGTAGCCCCCATAGCTGTCCCCTTTACCTGTACATACCATTCATTGTTATATTTGAAAGCATTGTGCTCAAGCACTAGTTTAAGTAAAGAAACCAAGAAGTTCTTTTCACCCATTGTATAAAGTCCCGATCTCTGTATCCAAAATTCTACCGCCTCTATACCACCCGAAAAGGAATACTGGTATACAGTGATTGGACATCTAAAGTCCCAAGTTTGCTGTCAAAAGACAATTGCAAATCTTCCATCAGTTTGAAGAACTGCTTGGTATCCTTAATTCTAGCTCTTACCTGCACTAGTAAAGGTTTTAATTTGCTTTCAAGGTACTCAGATAATGGTTCTGTCAAAGAACCTCGACCTGAAACTATGGGTCTACCTGGAGGATCATGTAGTTTTTTATGTATTTTTGGCAGAATGTAATAATACTGAAATGTTGGACATTCAACCTGCAGCTGTTTAACCAGCTCAGAACCAATCCAATTCTCACATACTGCCTGCTGTAAAAATGTATCAACAACACATTTAAATTCTGACGTAGGATCAACATACAAATGGCTGTAAAAATTAGAGTCACTCAACTGTTTAATGGCTTCAGCATCATATTTATTCTTATCCCAAATCACCACTGCACCCCCCTTGTCTGCTTTAGTAATTACAATCTGGAAATTTTGCATTAATCTATCCAGGGCCAATTTTTCTTCTCTGGATATATTGTGATTTACATTTCTGAAAATTTCACCTTGCCTAGTTTGTAAATCTTTTAGCACCATTTGTTCAAAGATTTTTACATTACTATTGCATACTGGTGTAAAATTAGATTTCTTAAAAATAAATTCACTTTTAGCTGCAGATGTCAGTTTAACTGTTTGGTTAGCAAAATAACATTTTAAATTAAGCATTCTACTAAAGTTCTTTAAATCACAAACAGTATCATATTGTGATAAATAAAAAGAAGGCACAAAGTTTAATCCCTTATGTAGCAGTTTTAATTCAGAAAAACTGAACTGGTAATTGGTTAAATTAACCACAATATCATTACTGTCATGGATATTATTGTTGTCAAAAGACAAAGTAGAAACCGGTACTGTGGGGCTAGCCCCCTCAATAGAACCTAAATGTCCATATGAGTTCTTATGTTTCCGGCCCCCCCTCCTAAAGGGGTTTTAGATTTTTTAGAAAAAGGTGATTCAGGCGAAACCATAGTTGTAGATTCGGATTCTACCTCAGTATCCGTATTTGAATAACCTGATGACCCATCAGAGGTACTTGTAGTAGTGTGCTTTAAAATGGACCGCACCCTTTTACGTTTGGGTCTTGTTTGTTTCTCAGTCCCAAAATGCACTTCCTTTCTTTCCCTTTTCCAATTAAACACTTTGTCATTCTTAAAGTCATTGATATCTCTATGAAATTTCTTCATTTTACGTACACTCAGTTCAGCCTCATGTTTATCAATGTCCTCCATAAACTTTTTATGCAAGTTTTGATATTCTGACATGGATTCAAACTGCAAAACACTCCCCTGACATTCATTTAACTCAGCAAACAAAATTGAAAGCTGCTTCTCATAATAATCAATGAGTAGTGCCATAAACATATTCGAGGCCGCCAACTGTGTATCACGCCATTTTTGAACAAACTCAGAGTCATCTTTGCCCAAACTAGGCTCCAAACGCACTCGCAAACCTCTCGGTACAATCTTGGCCTTCAAATAAGCTTTTAACAACTTGTTGTGCCACACCATAGAACGTACCTTCTTAGTCAAATCACATAGCCTTCTAAACTGCATCATAATCCCAGTATTCGCCTCCATACCAGTATTAGAGCGAGCATTACTGTCACCCGCTTCTGGTAAAGTGAACATCGAGACATCATCCTTATCTTCCGTAAGATGTTGTAGGAAGGATTTAAAATCACGCCCAACTGCCATCCTAGTAGCAACTGTACTCAACCAAAACAATAAGCCGAATTTTTTTTATATATATATATATATATATATATATATATATATATATACACATATATTATGTACATATATATATATATATATATATATATATATATATATATATAGATATATAGATATATAGATATATATATATATATATATATATATATATATATATATATATATATATATATATATATATATATATATATATATATATATATATATATATATATATATATATATATATATATATATATATATATATATACGTGTATATATATATATATATATATATATATATATATATATATATATATATATATATATATGTATACATATACTTGTGATTCCCAGGGAGTAGTATATGTGGCATTATGTGAATTTTGCCCATCATTTTAAATAGGCAAAACAGAAAGAAAGCTGAAGCAGAGAATTTATGCGCACCAACATAATATTCAAAAGGGAATTCTGACAAACGCCCTGGCTAAGCACATAGCCGAGAATCCAACACACAAGTTTGCCTTTACAGTAATTCAGAAAGTTGAACCTAATCTAAGAGGGGGACCATGGGAATTAAAATTAGAGGAATGTGAACTTGTGGCAAATTCAGACACCAGCACATACACCCCCTGGCCTGAATGAATATACTTCTATAAAATGTATATTGAAGTTAAAAGCACTTTCTAGATAAAATGTTAACTTAAAGCATGTTTTTAATCTAATACTTTCGCTATTAAGTTTATTAGATTAGTATTGGTTATATTTATACACAAATTGATGTTTATCGTATTTAACTTACATTTTTTAGATATTTAATTATTTATGCAAGTCATGGATTTATATGGTATTTATATAATGAAAGATAGTTAGGGTCCTTTAGAGGTGCTTATCATTTTGTCTGATTTTTCTGATTTTTCGATATTTAGATTGAATATAAATACAAACAAAACGTTTTTTGTAATAGTAAGTATGTTATGATTTTATAAGAGTTATTAGGGGTTTTTAATAACATGTAAAAACAAGTTTTTTATACTGTTGCCATAGCTTCTAAGGCATTGCAATAAATTTTAAGTCAGGAAGCAAAGGCACTTTAAATATGAAATAGTTTTAACTAATGGTTCAGTCAAGGATTTAACTGTTTAATTGTTTAATTATGTTAAATGTGAGTATAAAATGGAGGTTTTTATGGCTGTTGAGTTGTCTGATGAAGTTGGGGCATGCACCTCGATGAAAGCATTTACAATAAATTGGTCTTTGTGAAGTATAAAGCAGCTAACTTGCTTTTTTGTTATCCTAAAGCAATTTGAAAACTGTTCTTAATCAATTTAGGGGAATAGCCCATACTTAAAAACATATTTTCAAATTTCACCCTTTCTTCTTGAAGGGTTTCCCATGTTGACACCATCCTAGCTATTCCAATAATCTGGTCTTTCACTAAACCCTTATTCTGAGAATAATGATGATGGCTTCATAAATGTAAATAACTGTTGCTGAAAGTAGGTTTCCTTAAAAATGTTAGAGGCAAAATCTCCCTCAGTCTTAAAAATAGATCTATCTAAATAGTCACTGTGTTCAAAATTAGAATTATAGTTAGACCTCACAAAAGTAGAGGTGCCATGATGGTACTCAGTAAATTCTAAGAGCTATTCCATAGCAGAAAAAAGGATGACTATATCATCAAGATACCCGAGATGTAACCTACAACTGATAAAAGAGCTCTGAAATACATGTTTAAATTCCTAAGCTTATAGAACCAAGTTTGTATAAATGGGGGGTGCAAGAAGCACTCATGGCAACATCTTTAATTTGTTTATAGTATTCCCCCACAAAAAATACATAGTTATCTAAAACTAAATTCAGGAAGTCCATAATTAATGTCAATTAATCATTAGAAGGAAAGAGAAAACTTGGTCACCTCCTGAAATAAATTCATGCCTTCTTTCTGGGGAATACAACTAATGTCCACAACATCAATGGTCAAAAAAACAGATCAGGACTGCAAAATTCATGTTTCAGTTTGCATAGAAAATGCCGTGAATCTCTAATCAGATGTGAAGGGGATTGAAATAAATACGTCTGAGTTTTGTACAGCAGAAATAGGTCTAAAAGGGGAAGTAATATCTTTGTGGACCTTCAGTAATCTGAAAATAGTCAGGACCAAAGCATTGACCTAAATGTAAAAAGTTAAATAAAACCAGGTGAAGTATTGCCTTGCATAAGGCAATCCTCTAAAAAATGTATCCATCCGCCTATGTGCAATATTTACTTGGCAATACCTATTTACAAGTTTCTTTGAACCATCTTGCAATAACCTTAACATAATGCTAGAATAGACCAACGAATTAAATAGCACAGTACTACCACTTTATCTGACGTAGTGGGAGAGAATGAGTAATGACTGGTAGATCAGTGAGAACCACTCAGTTCCTTGATACATAAGACTTTGGATACTTTTACTGCTTTTATTTTTATTCTGATATGAAGTCGTTTTCAAATTCCTTAAATAGCAACTCTTTGCAACAGTCATCATTAGATGTGAAATTTAAAAGCTGGACATACGCTGGGTTAAGTAAGAAAATTATGTTAGATTAATGAAATAACTTTGTGGAAACAGAAGAACCTGATTAAGAAGAACTGATGAGAAAAATAATGAAATCTATTAGTCATACAATATATTTATTGGACAGGATAGGTAAAATTGACAGATTCTATTTTTTTCAAAATCTGAAAGTATATTAATATCCCAAGGTACCGTGTGCTAGCTGCATTGGTATAAAGCCCTATGACCCAGATAATTTATGCATATTTAATGACTTGTGCACCTGCTGGAGTTGGTATGGGGCAGGAAAGAAATGAAGGGGCTTAGCTTGCCCGTATGTGAAAGAGGGATGAGGTGCATGCTCAGGGCACACTCACCATTCTAGAATGGGAATCATATGAGGTGCTTGTCTTCATGGGTAGAATGATCATCAGATCATATTCTTGTACATAGAAACATTGGCATGCATTACAAAAG
Source organism: Protopterus annectens (assembly GCF_019279795.1). NCBI lineage: Eukaryota > Metazoa > Chordata > Ceratodontiformes > Protopteridae > Protopterus > Protopterus annectens. The sequence goes on along the minus strand of NC_056750.1, from coordinate 531,117,549 downwards.
CCCATTGCTTAAGCCCTTAGATGCAATTGAGCATGCTCAGAGGGGAGAGAGAGAGACAGAGAGAGAGGATGCTTAAAGGGAGAGAACACTCAAATCCTCCTTGTAGAGAACAGAGTCATTACAAGTACACCCAGCTCTCAGCTTTGGGAAATGAGTGAGAATAAAGCTCTCACTTGAGGAAACAGCTTGTTCCAATAGGACCACTGGGGGGCTTAATGGTCTGATGAGAACTGTACCAAAGAAGGAAAGAATCTTAAGGCACTATAAGATTAAAGCTCTTATAATATATGGAGAAAAAATTATGACTGTTTTATGAGATGTATTGAATTTTGTAATAAACAATGGGAACACAGACACTAAGGCTAAATTTGTTTTTGCCTGATACTCCAGTGATATATTTGAGTGATTATGAAGAATGCACAGATGGGTAAAAAGTAAATATTGTTTACAATATAACAAACAGAAACTCTCCATGATTAAATGACTTCAGTCCTGGCATTTACAGAAACTTTTCTGGTAACAAATTTGTTACTGCTATCTCATTTTACTGTCTGGGACTTCATAATTCCCATGTTTATGAAGGAAGCCAAGTTAAGTTTTATTAATGAAAGAATGCAAAGATGAACTACCAATTTCTTTTTAAAATCCACATAAATTTTTGATTGCCAAATTCATTCCAAGATAGAAAATCAGAAATTGGGCCAGAATTCAGACCTGCTTTTCCATTTTTTTTTCAACGTGGGTTTTTCCCACATAGACTAATGGTTATCTATTGAGGCTGGCCTTGGTTTGTTTATTATTTGTAATATACCCTATGATTCACTATGTTCCTCTCCATTTGTGCCAGCTGCTCCAATCGGGTTTAGTCATTTAGTGAAATGGAGAGAAATTCTGATTCACAGTCACAGTGAAGCTGCACTGAGGAACATCTCATTACCATGTCTCTCAACTGAATGTTTCATGTCAGACCTGACAACACTAGTGTTCTCCCTAGTGGCCACACACACACACACAAACACGCACACAAGTCCCTCACACTCATACACACTCTTAGGAAACTGAAATACACACTGACATGCTATCTCCTAAGCAAACGCACATATTCTGCATCCCCGACATAAGCTGCGTAGTGTAACCAGACAGAGACGGACACATTAAGCCTCATTCAGACCCATCTGGACACATCCATTCACATTGATACATACCCATCCTCATAACTTTCCTGCACTTAGTTGCACTGGAAATACTCCCATATAAATAAAGGGGTGAGCTCCATTCACTTTTTCCTCCCAGGGAATTTTTTTTTTTTTTTTATTTGCTCAAGCTATTTTATGAAATGCTTGGCCAGACATGTATACTTCTGAGGTGGAATCACTCAGTTAATTAGCATTAGCCAGTTCTCCAAAATGCCATGTAAGCATGTGGCTTCCCCAGCAAGACAGCTGTTCATGCTAAGGCCTTCCTTGATGGGAAAATAGCAGAAGAGTTGTCTAAGAATCAACAAGGCTTACTGCGAAGTGTGAACTTTCATAGATAAGGCTGCTGTATCTCCATGAGCTTTCCTCATTGCCAGGCATAAACTAAAAAAAAATTGTCTTAATAGTTTGGTTTCTGCAGATGCTGCCACAGCTATTGATTTGTTCAACAAGATACTTACCATGCAAGGGTAGGATGTTAATGGATTTCCTGTTTATGCTATAGCTATTATTACATGTCTGTACAGTAATACTGTGGCTACTGTAAAAAAAAAAAAAAAAATGTCTTTTTTGACTATATCTACAGGGACACGGCAGATTTGTTTGAAACCTTGTTGTATTTTCTCTAAATACATTTTACTACATTTCTGATCCTGTGTTAAAAGCAGTTGGCATGGATAATTATAAATATACTATTGTTGCTTATTTATTAGCATTTGCTTACCTGAAAAGCCCGAAAGTGCAGAGTAAAATCCTTTGTGGGGAGAAAAGCTCCACAGAGAACACAAATAAAACATGAATCCATAATGAATGACATTAAATGCACTGTTATGATAGTTATACATGTACAAAAATAAATAGAATCAAGACATTGAGTATTTACATATAATAAACATGATAAAAATCATGCAATAATTCTAGTGATTGACAGGCATGATGCACACTGGTTGCAAACTGTGCCACTTTATTGCATAATTATTGTAGTTTAGATGTAAATTTGGCTTTTAGATTTGTCAAGGTCAGAGAGCCATATAGTAAGGATGGTAAGAGGAATATAGATGCTGAGGGTTTTTGGAGCCATTTCTGAGGGAGTGTTTGATTCTTTAAAGTGACCTGAGTTTCTAATGGGTCTTTTTGATGGTGTGATGGATATGCAAGTTAAATTTCAACTTATCTATAACGACTTCTTAGTTTTGTGTGTGTGAGAGTTATATTTTTGTGTATTTGGAGAGGTAACAGTGAAGGCAGCCCTGTACAGGTTGTGTGTTTTGGGAAGTAGGACTAGCTTGTTTTCTCTGTATATAATATGATTTCAGATTTAAACTAGGATTCAAATGAGATATATATTTGCTGTATTATATGTTGAAGATGGGACAGAGTTTTGGCAGGAAATATGAGGACAAATCATGAACGTATTGGATTAAGGAGGCATGACTGTATATAGCACAGAAGTTGCTAATGAAAACATTAAAAAGAAGACAACCAAAAATAGATCCTTGTAGGACCCTGATAAGGACTTGTAGGAAAACTGATTGGGAAATTAACCATTTGACAGACTGTTACTGTTTTGATAGGTACCTGTCAAACCATCGAACAAATAAAGGCAAGAGAATGAGAGAAGATAGCTGTTGAAATACTTGGGATGCAAGACAGTATCAAAGGCTTTTGATAAGTTGAGAAACAGTGACCAGGCTACCATTGTTTCTTGCTTGGCTAATGGTGTTAACAAAGATGAAACGTTAGTGAAAGTAATATGTCCTTGACAAAAGCCATGTTGAGTAGGGGTTAGAAGATGATGGTCAAAGTGATGTTGAAGAAGTTGTCTCTGGACACATTTGTTGGAGAAAGGAGAACATATTGCAATTGGTCTAAATTTTGAGACATCAGTGGAGTTTCCACCAATATGTAGTGGGAGAATCTGTTTTTTTTTTCTCCAAAGGAATTGGACATAGGAATAGATTGTACATAGGACTCATTGATGGATGATCTATTTATTAATATGGATACAGGATTGGCTATAGTATCAATATGAGAGAGACTGTGGGAAGTTTGGCTGGTGCAAGAGTAGTGGGTTTTAGTATTGGTATTTTTTTAAGAATGTTTCTATGGCTTGTACTGTGAGGGTGACACTGAATATTTCCTTGCTGATAGATATTTGAGTTAGTGGAAGAATTAGTTTTTATTGAAGTTGTTATAATGTGAGTTAATTTTTGATCCAATTGCTGATAGGGGTACTCTTGGATAATGGATGGTCTTCCTTCCCAGAGGATAACAAATGCTTAAGGAATAAGCCAAAAAACTTTGGGTTGTTTTAGCAAGTGTCTTGCAGTGTGGTAAACTATATTTTTTGTCAGCTGTAATTTTGGTTTTGGTAAAAGTTATGGTCTTATGGATTTATTTGTAGGCTTGGAGTTTTTTTCTGTGCTTTGATTTAAGACCAGGTTTTCCATGCCTTGTCCCTAGTGTGCATGAGTTCTTTGGTTGATTTGTTTAGCCATGGTACAAAATTGGCTTTGCCTCTTTTTCTACCAATAAGGGCCTGGTTATGTTGAATTTTGCAATGATATGAAGTGGAAGTGTTTTCAGAATGGATTAATTATAATTTTATAATTTGGACTTTAACTGTTTTCAGATTATAACTTGATAGTTTACGTACATGTTGCAACTATCTGGCTTAGGTATTTGGTGTTTAGTCTGTTAGCAAAAGTTGGACAATGTTTACTGATGATATCTGTAAAAGTACATGAGAATGAAAAATTTAAGGGGTGGAAACAAGTACCCTGTTTGATACTGAAGCCTTATAATTTTTTGTTATACATTCAGGTGTTAACCCATACAGGATTATATTGTTTTGTGGGAATTCAGTAGTGTAAGGTTACCAATCAATATTTAGATCACTTAGAATAACAGTTTCACATGGAATGGTAGTTGATTCCCAAGATAAGATCTCTTCAGCTGTGGTGGTAGTTTGTCCTGGAGGGATATAAAGCAATTATGTTTGAAGAATGTGATGAGCAACACAGCACTGCTACATTTTGGGGTAGTACCTGGGTTGCATGTAACTTCTATAGGGAGTTGGAATGGATAATATCAATGATTATGTTATAGCCTAGCCTGGTGGATGAATGTCTTCATCTTTAATGATTAACATTAAACCTAGTTTAAGTAATTAACATACCAAGGGAGTGGTTGATTTTTCAAGCATGGCATTCTGCTAGTTTATTGCAAATGCTACCATTATTAATATAGACTAGTTTCAAGACGGTAGTGTCAGCAAATGTTTGTTGAGATGCAGTTTGTGACAATCAGCCTGTGGTGTTAATTGTTGTTTTTTGAGGTTGGTTGTACTGGATGAGCAGTTTGCGTTGATATCAATTTAGATGGGCTGGGATTAAGGTGAATGTCTCTGCATAGGTCTGTGTTTGGTATAAAGATTAAAGTTCAGGAAACATCTTGTTTTGTAATCTAGCTTTCTGTTTGGTTTTGAGTAGGTTGAGTGAACAGCTGAGATATTTAAGTCCTGAAAATATGAATCTGAGATGTATTGTAGTGGGTTGGTTCGATATTGAGGGGTGTACTGGTGCTGTAGCTCACAGGAGTGTGATTAAGGGATGGCAGATGTTATATAAAGTGATGTTAAATTAAGAGGAAGAGGGAGGAGAGTAGTTTTGTTCCTGTGAGTTCAGGAAGTTAAGGGCTTGCTGCAGACAGCAGAGATGCTATAAATAAACAAGTAAGTGGATAAGAAAAGATAATTGTAAAATAGAAGAGGGTTCTGTGGTTAAGTATAGTACAAATGAAAGAAAGTGGCCATGTTACAACATTTTAATTTGAACTAACTGGCTGCAAAAGTGTTTTTTTTTTATCTGAAATCTTAAATGAGACTGTACTTAGAAAATGTGTATGTTTAACACCTCATGCAAGAGGTAACCCATCCACAGACTTAGTTGTTAATAGCGCAGTCATAATACATATCCAGATCTTACAGGGGGGTCTAAAATGTGTTAGGAAGTTGGTAAATAAACCGTAATCTGAATTATCATAAAAAACTCAGTAATTTATGGTGGTGGTGATATACCAACACATGATAAATGATGTTTTGGATATTATTGCTAATGAGTTCACATTATAAGATGCAAAAGCATATTTAGATAGAAAGTAAATTAATCTATTTGCAATCTTTTAGATAAAGAATGCTTCTTGTATTCTTCCTTTATGCAGACACAAAATGTTGATTTGTACTCTTAAAAAGGCACAAAGCTTTAAATAGGGTGTAATTCATCCTGTCTGTCAATTCCAGTTGATGGGTCCCGGAGTTGCAGCCTGTAGTTCCCTTAAATATGTTCCTACCCATAATGGACTTGCAGGTGAAGCTGCCTCAGATCTCGTTGCTTTCTCAGCATTCAGATATGGTGTCACCAGAAGCCATGTGCTCCATGTCATTTGTTGCTATAACTCTTATGTATTTTTCATCCACTATTATGTAATTACTTTTATAAGTTAGATATCTGTTTATCTAATACTTAACCCCTACACTTTTCCTGTTTCCCCTAATGTCTAGACTCATACAGAAGGCAATCCACTGCAAAGCTACAATGATCCTTATTGCCCCATTTTAGCCCAGGCTAGTCTGGTTCCCCCAACTGAAGACTCACATCAGGGAGTACCCATGCAATTAGATAACATGAAGGACCTTCTTTCCCACCATCTTTGTTGCCTAACCCTGATCTGGTCAACCTCAAGTTAACCACCTAGTTTCTCCTGTTCCAGTGACTGTCAGATACCCTTGCTTGTCTTTGGATGTGTTGCAGATTGAGTCTGCTTCCCAGAAAAATCTGCCCATAGAGTAAACCACAACATTTTTACAGCTTGGGCAGCAGCTGAGGAAATAGACCCTTCTAATGCAGCTTTTCCACAGGTAAACTTTTCATTAGATTTCAGTTTCCCAACCATCAAGGTACAATTGGTCATAATTATCAACTTCCACCAAGGTATCCTGCTCATTAGCTTCACACAGGTTGTGCAAAATGTTCCTAAACAGAACCATTGTATCTCGTCATCTGATCAGAGAATTGGGTTCCTCCATGGGACCTTAAATTTGCCCTTGAAGCATTAACAAAATCTACTTTTGACCAGTCTTCCCCTTCATTTTTTTTTCTCTTGGAAGGCTCTGCTTTTCATAGCAATAACCTCAGCGAGAAGAAATTCTAAGTTTCATGCCCTGCCCTTTGATCCTTACTTAGTGTTTCAGAGAAAGTCTGGATACACAAAAATCTTTCCTTTCTTCCCAAGGTGGAATACAAAACTAATTTGAATCAGGCCATACTCCTGCCAGTCATTTTTCCCAATCATTTGAATGCGGAAGAATGCTTCATGCATAAGATGTTCAACAGCTAACATTTAACCTTCGTGGGATGAAGACCATTAGAAAATATTCTGAACCGTGTGTGTGCTTTCCTGCAAACAAGCTTGGTTTTAAATTTTCCAAAATCACTTTTTCCAGATGTTTCTCTGACTTTACTGCATTCATGTATTCTGCCAAGAACTGTTCCCTACCGTGCAGACCTAAGGCTCATTCCATGACATCAGTGGCTACTTTTGCTGTCTTCAGTTAATGCAATATGTGCATCTGCAACTTGGTCTAAGCAACATACCTCTGTAAAATTTTGCAATCAAGACATCATTTCAAGGTTTATTGCTTCCTTTGGAGTCACCATCTTCAGAAGTCTTGTGTCATGATGCTACACAGGTATTTTGTAGCTGAGGATTCTGACTAATGTGATGGATCAGATGGACAGGGTGAATAGGATACAATAGATGTTCATCTTATTGATCCATATACAGTAGCTAAGCTATATGGGTTGTATCCTGCTAAAAATATACCATCTGGCCAGCTTTCAAACCTTTAGGACACCTTCCATACTTCAAAAATGTTAGCATGACCTCAGCTGACTAAAAGACAAGTTTGGGTGCCAAGCCCTTCAAAACTTTCCTGCCACCTAAGACAGCTCTCCTTTGCAGGCTTTCAAGGATTGGCAGACTGCTTGTGCTGTCCATTGCGTGGCAGAGAAGTTTCCTTTGTGGAAAACTTTCCACATTTAGTATTTTATTGTTTGAACTTTTTTGTTAAGGAAGTTTTTTGCTAGGAAAATGTTTTTGATGACTTTACTTTTAAACAAGAGGATACCTTAGATCTGATATTGTCAGTCTTCATTTTATCCTTGACACATGGTTCGGTTCCGATATTGGAACTGACTCTGCCATTACTGCAGCTCATGCAGGACAAAAATTATTGAGCTTCACTCTTATCCATAACCCCCTCTCCCAGTTGCCTCCAATATTGTTTGCTGCTTTTCTGGACAGATGCATTAGCCTCAGCTCTCAAGGTAAGTTCATTTTATTAATCCATCAATCCATCCTCAACCCCTTTTTCCCACATTTGCACATGGGGTTGGGGTGTCACTTCAACAGTGACAATCATCTCGAGCCAAGGTTTACACCATCGGGTAGCTAGCTCTGCTGCAGTTTTTCATCCATACCACACACTCAAACCTACGGCCAATTTAGTGTTTCCAGTTCACCTTTTGCTTCTCTTTGAAATGTAGGAGGAAACCAGAGAACTCCGAGCAAAACCCACTTGACAGCAGGGAGGACATAGACTTCACACAGGCACCCCAGCTGGGAATCTAACTGGAGAACCTCTTGCTGTAAGGCAACAACACTAACCACTATACCACCCCCTGATGCCCAAGTTCATTTTATTAATATTTCTTGTTTAAAATTTCCTTAAAAATGTCTTAGTTCCTCATTTTCTACCTTTCCATACATTAGTGTACCTTTAGTACTATTGTTGATCCCTTCCCATACACTTACAGGTATCAAAACTATCATTGTTGATAGTTCCCCTTTTTTAGAGTGTTGTGCTCTGCTCTCTCCACACACTTTGGTTTACCTGAAATTATCCTTGTTGATGGTCCCCTTTTCCTTTTCTCTTTCTTTCTGATTTCCCAAGCCAAAAAGAAATATTTGGAAGAACATTCTGTGGCTTCTCATAGACTTTGTAAGTCTTCTTTAAAAGGGACACTTTTGTTGAAACCCCCTTTCAATGACCCAACACCATTTTGGGATCTAAACCTAGTGTTGCAAACCATTGTACGTTCCTCTTTTGAACTCTGTTGATTGTGATCTAAAGTTCTTATCATAAAAAACATTATTGTTTTGTGGCAATAACTCCTGATAGGAGGATTTCAGAAATTCTGGCCTTGTGTAAACCTCCTTATCTGATCTTTCACAAAGACAGTCTCTCCTTGCGAACAAATCCCACCTTTCTGCCTATGGTAGTGTTAGAGTCTAATATCAATCAGACTGTTAATTTGCCTGTATTTTTTTCCAAACTTTTCAAACAAAGAAGAATACTGCCTGCATTTATTAGATGTTCACAGACAGTTATACTTTTATATTCACAGAACAAAAGACATTAGAAAATCTGACCAACTTTTTATCTCCTTTTCAAGTGCAAGGTTTGGTAAGCAGTCAGTTAGATGACCTTAGCCAGATGGCTCAAGGATTGTATATCCTTCATCTATAATAAGAGGAAAATTGATTTGCCTAGGCCTATTAAGGCACAGTCTACAAGATCTGCAGACACATAAGCAGTTTTCCAATCAAGGGCTTCAATGGATGATGTATTTTTTTTGACAGATACAAAAAACTCCAACTATTCTCTGTCTCATATCGTCTACTTAAAGGCGATCTCTGCTAGACTTACAAAGCCATGTCTGACTCAGCTCTGTTAGAAATGCTACAGCTATATAAATCCCAATCCCTCTGCACCACACACTCCAGAGACCTCAACCTCATTACCACAATCATCAAAACATGCTGGAGGGACAGATTCATGACCCAGAGACTGCCCATGCTATGGAATAGACTTCCCATACATGTCAAGCCGAGCACCTCACTGGCCCTCTTCAAGAGAAATCTTGAAGAGTGGATGGGAAATAGAAAATTCACCCCAGGGATCACTCCAGTGGATCTACTCGACAGAGGCACTGCGAACTAAGGTCAGGTGGCACGATGCCAGGGTAATCATATGGGCTTTGCTTGTAAAGGCTCTGGGGCCATTAGCCTTGTACACACCTATGAACCTATACATGAGCAGCAGTGATTGGATTTGGTGTCTAGGGGAAGGGCATCTTTCGATTCAGTGGTGCTTAGGAATGCCCTTCCATGAGTTCTTCCAAGATCTAAGGTAGCTGGGGACTCTGTCCCATATGTCAAGGATAAAATGAAGATTGACAACATCAGATAAAGAAGTTATGTACTTACCATAATGTTCCATCTGTGCTGTCCATTGAATTCCCCTCCCTTCATCCCTCGGCCTTTGAAGACTTTTTGGTGGAATGGACATTTTCATATTACTTACATCTGTTATGCCTTAATAAATACAATGGTTTCCACTAAGGCCTCTTTATCTATACTTTATTTCTAATCTGCAAACTCGATCTGAGATAACCGGGAGAGGGTGGTTATGGGTAAGGGTGAAGCTCATGAGTTTTTGGCCTGTGCAAGCTGTATTAATGGCCTAGTTGGTTCTAATATTGGAACCAAACACACCTATGTCAGTGATCAATGCAGATGAACAACATAGATGGAATATTAAGGTAAGTACATAAGTTTTTCTTGTCAGTTTAAAAGGTGGTTAAAACTGCTGCCACTCTGAGAAGGTTTGTCGTAATCTATTCTCAGAACATACCAGAAGATGTAAAAAATGAGATTTTAAGATGTTCACCATACTGATCCCTGATGCAGTAAACTTAGCTATATGGGTTATATCCTGGGAAGGCTATAACACAGCTGCATGGCACCTTCAACCTAACCAAACTGTCAGCTCAAGCTGAACTGAGTAGAAGACAAGTTTGTGTGCAAAGCCCTTCACAGGTTCACTGCTGCAGAAGAGTATACTTCTCTGAGGCTTTTGAGGATCAGTGGTCAGCCTGGGTTTACTTTGCTGGGCAGATAAATTCCCTTTGGGGGCTAACTTCCATTTTCTTAATGTTGTTGATGTTTTATTGCTAAGAGTGTTTTAACAGAATGTCTTGAGACTGTAACATACT
>NC_056750.1:531084877-531104237 GCF_019279795.1 Protopterus annectens | reverse complement strand
ATATCAATACAAGTGCCAAAAAATTTCTTTTCCCTTGAAATTACCCTGTATGTCTGAGATTGCCTTGTGGCCGCCATTACATATTGATAACTACATATGATTAGCGGATCGCACGCATCCAAAACAAAGTTTCTGCAAAATCATTGCCTAACCATTAAAACAACTCTTACAGTTTAAAATACAGCAAGCATGCAAATCATGAAAATCACATATACCCTTAAAATTAACTGCAATTTGATCAAAAAATAATACTGTCTAAACCAATAGGCTAATTTAAACATCTGATATAAAATGATGTCAGTAATGAAATCATAAACCTCGAGACAGTGCATTAACGTATGAAACAAGCAAAGTCCCTATAATGAGCTATTTAATTCCCCTGGACTTAAGAGCTGGCTTCAGGGGCACTGTCTCATTTAGACCCCTGCCCCTGTGTGCAGCTAACCTCAAAATCCATCGCGTCTCAGATGCTTCAGTGCGATTTACAACATCACCCCCTCTCATGTTATGTTGCTGCGTCTCTAATACCTGAAACAAAAAATGATGATCAACATTGTTCATCATATGTTTGGCTATTGCACTGCAGGAATCTGATCTGGTGTAGCAATAAAGATGGTCCCTAATCCTCTCACGTAAGGACCTATTGGTTTTGCCAACATAAAAGGCAAAACAGGTACTGCAGAGGGCCATATACACCAGGTCCCAGGTGGGTATTTAATCAGTGCATCTAAGCTCCCACAACCTCCCATCATTTGAATTCCTAAAATATCTGGAAGGATCGATATATATACAATAAGTGCAGGAGCCACATGCCTTAGTTCCAAACTCAGGTCTGGGGATTATAGTGATAGCATCACACAAATTCGGAAAGCATAATGCTTGTTTCATGTTCTTCATGTTGTTGAAGGTATACCTGGGACAGTTCCCCACAATGGCCTGTGTCCTTAAATCTGTTGTCAAAATGTTCCAATGTTTAAGCAAAGTTATAACATCACTGAAAAATATAAAATTAATGACATCATATAGAAAGGGGAAAAATATACAGGACTTTCTGATACACAGCATTTATAAAAAGCCTTGTACTAATGAATTAAATGTTGTGAAGAATTTGGGAACATTCCCTTGTGGAAAATGTGCTATATGTAAACATGTTGTAAATGAAGTGAATAAAATAAATGGCAAAATTTTTTATACAAAAGGCAAATATACATGTATGAGCAAAGGTGTTGTGTATGTCATATTCTGTGATTGTAACAAATACTATATTGGAGAAACAAAAAGAATGCTAGCAGATAGGATAAAAGAACATATTAGAGATGTTAAAAATAATAAAATTACTAGTCCTATTGCTGAGCATTTTAACTCAGTACACCATGGAAATATTGAGAATATAAAAAGTGTCTGTTCTGGAACATGTTCCATTATATTATAATGATGTTGATAGGCAAAAAAATATGTTAAGACAAAAGGAATGCATTTTGATTATGAAATTTGGGACTTTGCATCACATGGAATGAACAGAGAATGTAATTGGCAATGTCTTGTTTAAGACTATGACTTAAATATATTCAAGCTATGTGATTTGATAGTTTAATTATGTAATTGATTGATTACTTGTTTTTGTATATATTGCAAGTGTTTTATGAGTTTTACCTGTTTTACTCTGTAAAGGCTGTTGTGAGGCGCTAGAGAAGGAACTGTTCAGCAAAATAAATTTTATTGGAAGGTAGAGCTGGGACTCACTGATAGTCTTTGTTGTTTATATATATACATCTTGCTTATTGTTGTTTTAATATGACAAGTGAGTCCATGTGCTCCTTTCCTAGAATATTTAGAGAGACTGGTATGGAGATGTTTAATCGAATGGAGAAAATAACAACTGCTTCAGTAATTTGCCTAATGACACTGGCACAAACAATGATAAGAATGTAGTACCAAGCCACAGGAGACTCAGGCTTTGGTATTATAAGAAATGGGAAAATTCCAGGAAGAGAACTACTACCAATCCTTTTGCTATAGTAGGCAAAAGAACATTATTTCAGATAATCCAGATGTACAGGATTTGTGTTCTAAACTTGAAAGATTGATTTTAAAGAAACATCTACTTTCTACAATATTGGCAGTCTTGAAAGATATATTGAACTGGATATAACACCTAGAGGGTTAAGGTCTATTAAGAATCCATCAACACCATTTGACCTTACTAATGAAGTAGAAGTTAAATTTCATGAAGCGATGGATAGCAGCTGCATCGGGTGCAGTTTAGAATGGGTGTCAATTTTAATTGAAAGAGACAATATGAAAAAGACAAACTTGTAGTTGAAACCAAACAAGTTTGTGAACAACTGGTAAATATTACATCAAATTCTACATTAGAGAATTTCCTCTCAGGCATTAACACCAAATTAAATAGTTATGAAAAAGATCTGGTAGAAAGAAAAAAATCTAAACTAACTAGAGACATTAGAGACTATGACCACAAGAGGGCGTTTGTATTTCCTAGCTATCAAAGAAACAGGAGAAAGAGTGTCTCTTTTCAAAAAGGAAATCCTGCTTCAGAAAAATATGCCAGTAAGAACTTCCTGTCTGGTGAAAGTGGAGCGTCTTCATGGGAAGAAGATGGCATTCACGTATGGCTAGTTAGTCTGGAACATATCCGGGTATGATTTGAGCACGACTGAAGTTGCCCTTTTGGAGAAAGGGCTTTCTTACATTCCGAATAGGAAAGCAGGTTTGGACGATTTTTTATTGGCTATCAGACTTTTTATTAGGAATGTCAATCTGAGATTGGCATTCAATGATCAAGGCAACTTAGTGCATACGGGGTTTAAGAAAAAGAGTAACATTAATCCTAGGCTTGCCCCGAATCTTGAGCTATTTATAAAAGCTGTTGACAATGATATGTATCAGTTGTATAATAATGAGCAGTATGAGCCATTTAATGTTTCTGATCGGTCTTCACAAGAAGCATTGAAGTCCTTGAAAGGGAACAAGGACATCATTGTCAGACCAGCCGACAAAGGTGGCTTGGTTGTTGTGTTAGACAGGCCTTTCTATATTCATTCTATGTCTGATATGCTTAACACTAAATCGTATGAACGTAGTAGTCTGGCTGATGTGGAACTTTGCTGTGAACGCATATTTGAAATGTTGAAAGACAGTTTATCCATGGGTCTTTTGACCAGGGATTTATATGAGTTCTTTTATGTGCAATTCCCGATTATACCTCGAGTGAATGGACTACCTAAGGTGCACAAGCATGCGACTGTCCCCCCCTTTAGGCCTATTGTAGCTGGCGAGGGTTGGGTGACCCAACCCATTTCAATTTATTTGGATCATAAGTTGAAGTCTCTGTTGAAGCAGTTTGAATACATTCTGAAGGACACTGGACACTTTTTGACTGACCTTTATGCCTATGTGCATGACTTGGACAATACTAATGATCTACTGTTTGTAACGATGGATGTAACTTCGCTTTTTACATGTATTCCTAATGGAACAGGCGTAGAATGGGTTTCTATGTTGATGCATGACTGTTTTGGCAGTATTGAGGCAGACTTTCTAGCACTTCTTCTGGAAACAGTACTTGAAAACAATTATTTTGTTTTTCTTGATCAAGTTTTCAGACAATGCATAGGTGTGGCCATGGGCACGAGCTGCGCCAACACATATGCCAACTTGGTTTTGGCTGTGTGGGAGAGAGGGGTCATGATGAAACAACCTCAGATAGTTTTCTACAGGCGTTTCGTCGATGACCTCTTCCTCCTATGGCGTGGCTCTGTTGCTGATCTGCAATCTTTTGTGACATACATCAATAGCCTTGATGGATTTCTGAAGTTTACTATGAAGTATTCTTATACTAGACTAGACTTCCTAGATGTAGTTGTCTACAGAGAAGCAGGGGTAATACACACGACAGTACATAGGAAACCTTGCTATAGAGCTGCATACTTAGCCACAGATAGCATGCATCATCCTAGGACATTCTTGAATATAGTCAAGGGCCAAGCTCTAAGGGTGTCACGACTTTGTTCTGATGACAACATGTTTAACAATGAATTAGGATTGCTTTATAGCAATTTTTTGAACAGGGGCTATGGTCCTGATTTGATTAGAACAGGGTTCAATCATGCAAGAAGACACAGGAATAATAAGGGTAAACCCTATTACTCTGATCGTTCGGAAGTCATGTGTAATACTGATCAGCCTGAATGGGGGACACAGCTTCCAGTTGTCCTTCCGTTTGCAGATAATCTGCAAGTTGTTCAAACAACTTTGCTTAAACATTGGAACATTTTGACAACAGATTCAAGGACACAGGCCATTGTAGGGAACTGTCCCAGGTATACCTTCAACAACATGAAGAATATGAAACAAGCATTATGCTTTCCGAATTTGTGTGATGCTATCACTATAACCCCCAGACCTGAGTTTGGAACTAAGGCATGTGGCTCCTGCACTTATTGTATATATATCGATCCTTCCAGATATTTTAGGAATTCAAATGATGGGAGGTTGTGGGAGCTTAGATGCACTGCGGATTGTAACACCCGGGACCTGGTGTATGTGGCCCTCTGCAGTACCTGTTTTGCCTTTTATGTTGGCAAAACCAACAGGTCCTTACGTGAGAGGATAAGGGACCATCTTTACTGCTACACCAGGTCAGATTCCTGCAGTGCAATAGCCAAACATATGATGAACAATGTTGATCATCATTTTTTGTTTCAGGTATTAGAGACGCAGCAACATAATTTGAGAGGGGGTGATGTTGTAAATCGCACTGAAACATCTGAGGTGCGATGGATTCTGAGGTTAGCTGCACACAGGGGCAGGGGTCTAAATGAGACAGTACCCCTGAAGCCAGCTCTTAAGTCCAGGGGGATTAAATAGCTTACTATAGGGACTCTGCTTGTATCATACATTAATGCACTGTCTCGAAGTCTATGAGTTCATTACTGACATCATTTTATATCAGATGTTTAAATTAGCCCATTGATTTAGATAGTACTATTTCTTGATCAAATTGTAGTTATCTCTAAGGGTTCATGTGATTTTCATGATTTGCATGCTTGTTGTATTTTTAAACTGTAAGAGTTGTTTTCATGGTTAGCAATGATTTGCATTCGTTTTGATGCATAGATCTGCTAATCATATGTAGTTATTAATATGTAATGTACAAGGCAACTAGACATATAGGGTAATTTTGTTCATGTTGCATCTTTTAAATTGAAAGTGATGCATCAATGGCTAGCGACGAATGGCACTTGTTCTGATACATAGATTTGTTAAGCGTAAGCAGTTATCAATATGATTGCACTATGTTTTTAGTTATATAGGGCAGTTTTATCTATTTTATAGCAAGGCTTATTTGCACTATTTTTATTGGCAAATGTTTTAAACGTGCATCATATGGTATGGTGAGTGATGTTATGGAATGAAAAGGATATGATGCTTTCCTTCTACATGTGCACCGTGCACTTTAAAATTTAACCTGCACAGTAACTTGGTGGGACAGGAAGTGAGGTCATATCATTAATGAGAGGGATGTGACGTTTTTTAAGATATAAGCTTTGACTGTGTTTTTAATGTTGTAACGTCTGAAGAAGCGGGCAACCGCGATAGCGCTAACGTTAGTAATAAACTTCTTTCTATTACATTTCTTGGCATTTGGATTTAATTTGCCTGAACACATTGACGAAGGTTTTGTTTGATTATTTATACGATTGCAATATCCATCGCTGCGTCCTCTGGGCATTGGTTTATTTCATATATATATATATATATATATATATATATATATATATATATATATATATATATATATACAGATATGTACACACACACACATATATATATATATATATATATATATATATATATATATATATATATATATATATATATGTCTTTATAGATATATATATATATATGTATACACACACCATAGATAAATATATATATATATATATATATATATATATATATATATATATATATATATATATATAGATAGATATATACAGATATGTACACACACACACACACACACACACATATATATATATATATATATATATATATATATATATATATATAGATATATATATATATATATATATATATATATATATATATATATATATATGCACTCACACATATATATATATATATATATATATATATATATATATATACACACACACACACACACACACACACACATATATATATATATATATATGCACACACACACATATATATATATATATATATATATATATATATATATATATATATATACACACACACACACACACACACACACATATATATATATATATATATATATATATATATATATACACACACACACACACTCACACACACACACACACACACACACACACATATATATATATATATATATATATATATCTATATACACACACATATATATATATATATATATATATATATATATATATATATATATACACACACACACACATATACATGTAAATATATATATATATATATATATATATATATATATATATATATATATAAAATACACACACACACACATATATATATATATATATATATATATATATATATACATATATACACACATATATATACATATATATATGGTTCATTGGTTCATAGGTTGGTACTAGGCTATCAGCTTTAGGGCCTATACAAGCCTAGCCATAACAATTCCCTGGCTATTTCTTCCCACATTATTTACTTTCCTGGACCCCTGTCTAGCAGGGCGACTGACGTGATCCCTGGGGTGAATTTCCTTTCTCCCATCCAATCGTCAAGGTTCCTCTTGAAGAGGTCCAAAGATGCACTCTGCTTGACATGTATGGGCAATCTATTCCCGAGTCTGGGGAGTCTCTGGGTCAGGAACCTATCCCTCCAGCATGTTTTGTTTATTGTGATGACAAGGTTTAGATCCCTGGAGCGTGTAGCTCTGAGGGATTGGGATTTCTTTAAGTGTAGCATGTCCAGCAGCTCTGGGTTTGATATGGCCTTGTATGTTAAGCAGAGATTGCCTCTGAGTAGACGATATGCGACAGTATAGCTGGAGTTTTTTAAGGCAGTCAGCGAAGGGCATCTGCTTTAGGCCTGTGATTCTTTTAGTGAGGTATTTCTGAGGCCTTTCCAGTTGTTGCAGATGTCTTGAGAGGTACATACCAAATGGGGCGTTGTATTCTATAATGGGTCTAATGAGGGATGAGTACAGTGGGACAATAACCTCCTTTTTTCTGGATGAAAAGCCCTTCGTGATGAGGTGTGCCACATAGAAGGATTTCCTGACTGTTGTGGCGATGTGGTTATCGAAGGTGAGACCACTGTCCACCTGTGTCCCTAAGTCTCTTATCACACTTTCTGTGTTTAGTGTACTGCCACCTATATGGTAATTAATGGATACATGTTTTTTCCGAAAGGGGATAACAATACATTTCTTGGCATTGAGCTTGAGCCCATGGCTCTGGCACCAAGCATCTGTTTCTGTAAGGCCCTTTTGTAGAGTATCCACATCATTTGGGGATTCAATAATGGCTCCCAGTTTGCAGTCATCTGCAAACTTTGTTAGCCAGAGTCCCTTCGTGTTGACCTGTACTTCAGAGAAGTAGATGCCAAACAAGAGCGGCCCCAGGACTGAACCCTGAGGTACTCCACTTGTCACTTGTCTGGAGCTGGATTTGGAGTCAGCTACTTTTACAGTGTGGGTTCTATCAGTAAGCCATTTAGCAACCCATTGGGTGACATAGGGATTAATGCCCAACTTAGTAAGTTTATCTATGATTCCAGAGTGGGGGATGGTGTCAAAGGCCTTGGCAAGGTCTAGATAGGCTGTGTGGACCACCTTACCCTTGTCCATGGCTCTGGAGACTGATTCAAAGAAGTCATTCAGGTTCAGGAAGATCGGCCCTTCACAAACCCAAACTGGGTGGGGTCCAGTGTTTGAAGGTTGCCAATGTCTTTGTTTATACGTTCCATAATAATACGCTCCATGGCCTTGCAGATAAGGCTTGTCAGACTGATGGGACAGTAGTTTCCGGGATCCAAGGTGGATCCCCCCTTGTGGATTGGGATAACTGTAGCTCTGTGCCACTCAGTGGGCACGAAACCTGAGGTGAGGCTATGATTAAACATGACACTTAGGTGAGGTGCCAGTTCATATTGTAGTTCATGTAGTACACAGCCCAGGATGTCATCTGGTCCCATGGATGCTGTATTCTTGGCTTTAGAGAGTGCGTTTTGTACCTGTGTGGCCGTTATTACTGGAATTTGGCAATCTTCTGGTATTGAGATGGGCCATTTAGGGGTGAGAGGGGTGAAGTTGGCACTGAATCGATCTGCCAGGATATTGGCAATATCCTTTGGATCAGTATATTTAATGCCATTCTGTTTTAGCTCAGAGCAGATCTGAGCATTGCCATTTAGATTCTTGACATAGTTATAGAATGCTTTGTGGTTGTCTTTGGAATCTCTGGCAATTTTATTTTCGTAACTAGCTTTGGAGCATTTTATGAGGCATCTCAGTTTCTTACTGAGGCTAGTAAGGGAGTTTTTTGCATCCTGGGATTTTCCTCTTTTCTGCAAAAGTTTCTTCCTTTTGTTGTAAAGTTTGTTTATGGCGGGGGACCACCAGATTGGCTTCCTTTTTTTGGATGAGAGCATTTTGGTTCTATTTGGGATGGCACGATTCATGCATGAGTGGATGTGCTCATACAGTGCCTTAGTGTAGGATTCAGCAGTTGAACTTTCAGTTCCCGTCTGCATGGGTGTCATGAAGTTTGTCACTTCTGACTTGAGTAGCATGAAGTTGGCTTTGGAGAAGTTTTTATGGTGGTTTCTTTACTGGGGGGTGGGATGTGGATATTAAGGGTGATTAGCTTATGGTCAGACCTGACTAACGAGGGGGTGACCATAGGTATGGAGCATTGATTTCCCATGTTGGTAATGACCAGGTCTAGGATATTGGAGCCCCTGGTGGGACTATGGATTAGTTGATCCAGGGCGTCGGAATTTATGAATTCGAAGAACCGTTATGCAAAGGTGTTGGGGCATGAGTAGTTTTCCCTGTTAATGGCAGGGTAGTTAAAATCACCCAGTATTAGGGTGTTTGGTTCTATCTTAATATTTTCCACTATGTTTAGAAAGGTGTAGTGAGAATCTTGGGGTATGGTGGGGGATCTGTAGCAAGCTACAATTTGGATTGCAGTCTTACCTAGTGTTAGTTGCACTTGGAGAATTTCAGACACATTGTGTTGGCCAACTAGCCTGGTGGTGTGAATATCCTTGGTGAATATTGACACTCCTCCACCTTTAGTGTTTCGGTCCTGGTTTGATGGCCGAAAATACAGGGGTGCTCTCTGGAGCCTTGAACCAGGTCTCAGTTACTGCACAGATATCGATGTTCTCCATTTTTAGGAGTGCCTCGAGAGAGTGCATTTTGAGGTTTAGACTTCTAGCATTGAGTAGCATTACCTTCAGATTTTGCATGCTTGTACTTGTTACGGTGGTGGTTTTGTCCTTTGAAGTTTGCCTAAAAAAGCAACTATAGGGGTGGCAAGAGCCTTAGCCAGTAACCTGAATCCCAGGGGTGACAGGTGCAGACCATCTCTGGCAAATCATCGTGGTCTGTCAATCATGTCATCCCAGGCAGACAGATACTGGATCCCCTTTGAATGACACCATAAGCTTAGCCAATTGTTGAAGTCAATCATTTTATCCTTATATTGTGGTATAATTCTGGGCGAAGGCAGGATGCTACTCAGGGCTAGGGTCATACCTGCCTGGGCCTCATGATCCGAGAGCTCTTCCATGTTTTTTTTCATGTAGTCCAGGGAGGTACGTCTCAAGTCATTCACTCCAACATGGACAATGACAGAGTCATATTTGTACTTGTTGTGGAGTGACTTGAGTGCATGCGTTATGTGGCGGATCCTGGCACCCGACAGGCAGCTGACTGTAATTTTCTCCTTATTCAACCTGGTGAGAGGGACATCAGTGTGCCGGACTATAGAGTCACCTATGACTAAAGTGTTAGGTACATTGTCTTGCCTTACGGGCTGTTGCTGGGTGGCACACTGGTGTTGTGAACTATGTGACACATTGGTTGTGATTGGTGTTTGTTTGCGTTTCAGCTTCAGAGGTCTTTGTTGCTTGGGCAGGTTACAGTTAAGGGCCTCTGCATATGTGGATTTAGTGTTGCTATATGTGGGTGTTGGTGGTGCGGGTTTAGAAGGGCTATGTGTTGCTTGAGGTGTAGTGTGGGTGTTAACCTTCTCCTCCTGACTGTTTAGCACAATCTTGGGTGGAGAGAGCTTTGCTTCCATTTTGGCTATGTAAGTGCATCTCTCACAGGTTGTAGTGTTGGGTGGTAGGAGGAGAGGGTTGTCTGTGTACATGAGGCAATTGCTGCATTGCCCCAGTATGCCCAGATTCACCAGGTGGACAGGAGAAATCATCGGAAGCTGACCCTTGGACATGCCTGGTTTGGGGCTTTTTTTTTTTTTTCTTTTTAATTTCTCCTTGTTAACAAGGAGAGTTCAGTGTTTGTATGAGTTTAAGGCTTCCTAGTGCTTTCCAGCAGGTATTAGAGAAAGTGCTAGTCACAGGGATGCTTAAAGGTAAGATTGAAAAGAATGCACTCTGCAGTGTGCACTAGAGAAGTTAGATGTGAAAGTAGGTAACTTGAGTTTTACCTGTTTAAAAAGTTAAGGTTTAGTGGAGAGTTACTATTTTTAAAACAGCAAGATGGATTGAAAGGGGTGGTCACTTTTGTATTTTGGTACTATGAAATACTGTAGGATGGCCAATAAATTTAAATAATTGAAGGGGTGGGATTTCAAAAATGATGATTTTGTGATTACTCAAATAAGCCAGTGAAAGTAGAGAGAAATGAGATATTATGGTCAGATTAACATAAGAGGCGGGCAACTAGAAAGACAGTGGTATTTAACAAGACAACTCAGAACAGAGAGAGCTGTGGTCTCTTTTGAAGTTTTAATATGGTGTTAAAACAGAATGCAAGCAAAACACAAGATAAAGAAAACAGACTACAGTATTCAAAATATAGAAAGGCAATACAGTAATACAAAAAATAAAAGCAAACTAACCTTTCCTTCACAGCAAAGTGTAGCAGAGTCTGGATGAGCCTTTCTGGTAAAGCTCTGAAATGTTTTAGTTTACTCCTTAAATAGAAATTTTAGTTCCTAGCTCCACCCCCTCTGTTAACAAGTGATTAACCTTAAGTGACCTCTTCTGTCTTATGAATGAGTCCTTAATTAATCAGTTCTTATTTCTGCCTGACTCAGAACAGAGAGGGCTGTGGTCTCTTTTGAAGTTTTAATATGCTGTTAAAACAGAATGCAAGTAAAACACAAGGTAAAGAAAACAAACTACAGTATTCAAAATATAGAAAGGCAATACAGTAATACAAAAAATAAAAGCAAGCTAACCTTTCCTTCACAGCAAAGTATAGCAGAGTCTGGATGAGCCTTTCTGGTATATTTGTGTATATATATATATATATATATATATATATATATATATATATATGTATATATATATATATATATATATATATATATATATATATATATATATATATATATATATATATATATTTATATGTATGTGTATATATATATATATATATATATATATATATATATATATGTATAATTATATGCGTCTGTGTTGGTGGAAAATTCAGACCTTAATTACCAGGAGGTAGTTTTGCCACCTAACACTAACAACAATAATTTGTTAGTTGAATGCAAACCTCTTATCATGAAACTGGAAAGGAAGTTTATGTCATTTAAAGGTTTAGAACTTGATATTCAATTTTTAGAATCATGCATACAGTTAGGGGTTGTTCCTAAAGGGTTATGTATTACCAATTTTCCGAATAGGACCAAGAAAAATTCTTTTTTGCACACAGAATTGAGTAAGCTTTACAATGAAGCTGGTCTAAAGGCTTTGGAAATTATTGTTATGGACAATAAGGAACAGTTAGTTAAAATTGGAGAGGAGATTTCAGCACTTAATGAAAGTATTTGTAGTCATCCTGAATTTTGTATTTTTAAACCTTTATATGATTCCATTCTTCCTAAAATCACTAGATATACAGCGACACTTTTAAACAGGAAAAGGAATAAATTAAAAAGGGATCAACATCAATACCAGAATGGGTATGCTTACCCAATCAGGCAGCCAATTCTGACTGATTTTCCTGAAAGGCAGGTTGTCCGTCAGTTTCAGCATAACAATAGTTTTGTAACAAGTTATGCTGGTAATAGAGGTAAGCCACCAAATAGGTTTAGGTCTGGCTATCCGTCTCATCAAGCTAATAACAGAACCCAAACAGACCAAATGAGAAACACACAAGTGCACATCAATAATTACAGTGGGGCACACACCATTCCAGAGGTAGATTCTTTTTCTTTTAGCAGAAATAAAGAGTGGTCAAATAATTGGTCTTTACATTCTAATGACATCAGACACGACATGGAATTTATGGTTAATGATGGAATTAGGAGATTTTCTGCGGATCCTAACTTATTGTGTGGTGCTCCTAACATTTAACCTAGGGTTACATCTCATCCATCATCTAGGATTAATATTATGGAGCCACAAACACACACACTGACACATGTTAATACTCCAAACCGCCCAATTTCAAATGGCATTGTCAATTCCAAAACCCCCACTGTGACTACTGACATTTCTCCTACTACATCATCTTCTTCTTTTTTAGAACGGAGATTCACACCAAGCAAAGAAACCAGAGACATTACACCTCAAAGGGACCCACCCACATTGAAAGGGAAAGGGAAAGTGAGAGGTTCCAGATTTTCCCAACTCCCTCCCAGACATATGATAACAAGGTTTTGGTGCAGGTAGACACGGTTGGTAATACACATTATGTTAACAACAATTCTTTAGTTCGTTCCACTGGTTTTCATGTGGATAGTCAGTCTTTAGTTAATAAAGATTATAGTTTTATCAGTACTTCTGATACACACGTCCATAATAATGCCATTATTGAGAAGTCTCAAAGTGTAACACTAGACAAGATTAATGGTCAGAGCACATTCATCATTAACAAACACATTACTGAGGTTGATTGTAACAATAAATTTATGTCTGTTTTCAATTTTTCAAACAAAAACTTATCTGAGGATCACCTTAATGTATTGAAAAAAGGTTTACTTTTATACCCTCAGAAAGGGCAGATTTAGCTAATGTGTTGCTTGACCTTAGGTTATACATCAGAAAACTGAACCTTAAACTGCTATTAGGTGACAATGATGATGATGCTGAAGTAAGTGATACACAACTTTCTCAATCCAATGCTTCACAAATGAGTAGCTTCAATAGGTACAGTACTCACTTAAAGAAGAAAAGTCTTGTTAATCCACCTCTTAACAACACCTTATCCACATTCCTCAGAGTTTGTGAAGAAGATGTAAGACATATTTTGAATAATAAACCTAAACAAAAGTGGTTTAACTTATCAGTTAATGAAAGGAAAGCATTAATAGAATTGTCAAATGATGTCATCTTAAGAGTCATGAAGGCAGATAAGGGTACAGGGGTAGTAGTTATGGATCATAATACATATATTAACAAAATCAATGATGAATTAATAAATGATGACTTTTATGAGATGGTTTCCTTAGACATAGTGAACTCACATTTTAGTAATGTGGATAAAACACTAAAGTTTTTGAAGGACAATTTTTGCATTTCTGAAGAAGAATTCACATTCATGTGGTCAGCAAATCCTTGTTTAGGCAAATTATTTGGTATTCCCAAACTACACAAGGTCTCCTCAAATCCACCGTTTAGACCGATTGTATTCAACAGAAAGACGAAAACAGAATATTGCAGAATATATTGACTTAGTACTTAATCCTTTGGTGCAATCTACACCACATTACATAAAAGATTTGTGGGATTTTTTGAACATGTTGCATAATACTGACACAGATTTGTCTCATTGTACATTTGTTACTCTGGACATTGCAGCATTATATACAAGTATACGCCACAAAGAAGGTGTCAACTATGTTAAACACTATATGTTAAGTTGTCAATCTCGCCTTCATTCTTGCTGGATGGGTTCGGAGCTGATCCTCGGCTCCGACTCGGCACTTGCTAAGCTCGAGAGTCACTTTTACCAGCTCGAGGCAGCCCCATATCCCATGATGCAAGGCGGTAAATACCCAGATCTCGTTTGCCGCTTCGCTGATGAGGTCCTCCTTTTACCAGCTCTTGGTAAGTAATTTGTTATTCAGAATTTACTCACCCCATTCCATATTTTTCTCACAGATTATTAGTATACTGTTATTTTTAGATAGTTTTAGATAGTTTTAGAGTCTCTAA
Source organism: Protopterus annectens (assembly GCF_019279795.1). Lineage (NCBI taxonomy): Eukaryota > Metazoa > Chordata > Ceratodontiformes > Protopteridae > Protopterus > Protopterus annectens. The sequence continues at coordinate 531,089,822 of NC_056750.1, read as the reverse complement.
CTCCTAGTTTACTGTTTCCCTAATTATTTTATTTTAGTCGGGCCTTTACTCCCCTCCATCCCTTCCTGTCAGGGGGTGTGTGTGAGTTTGTTTTCTCCCTTTTTAAGTTAAATTTCTGAGTCTGGGACTGTGTGAGTAGAGTGTTTGTCCAAAGAACCGAGGGTCTCAGGCTTCAAGAAGTGTGACTCGTGCTGTCAGAAGATGTCTCTGACAGACGGTCACACTTCTTGTATTTATTGCCTGGGACCTCTCCACCTGCAGGACTCCTGTGCTATTTGTCACTCCTTCAGCCAGAGAGTCCTGCAGGAAAGGAGAAATAAACTAATCCTAAGGGGCTTACTTAAACCAGAGGGCTCCCCGGCCAAGTCTGCTTCGGGTCAGCTCTCTAAGACCTCCAAGGCCCAGGCTTCTGCTAAGCCTCGCCTGGCTCCGACTCCTTTGGAGTCGAGACCGGCTCCAGCTGGAGCCGATCTTATTTTGACTAAATCTTGGGCACCGATGGCTATCGGTGCCGATACTTTAACTGCCACATTGGTGTCGGCTCCGACCGGCTCCGAACACCATGTGTCTAAAGCTTCGGTATCTGCGCTGGTTGGCTCCGATACCATTATTTCCTTGCCTGTATCGGCTCCGGCCGGAGCCGATACATCTTTGACCAGGCTTGGAGCTGATAAGTTGTCGGCTCCGTCTGGAACCGAGGGTTTTTTGGCTCCGATGGTTCCATCGAGGAAGCGGTCCAGGTCTCCCTCTTTGGAGCTAATACTTTCGGCTCCGACCTCTCCACTTCTTTCGGAGCGGAGCCATCAGAGCCGATCATCTAGGTCTTCCAGGCTGTCAGACCATGATTTGGAGAGAGTGGTAAGCAGATTGTTAAAATCACAGGCACTAGCCCAAATGCTTCATAGTCCATCTCAACAGACGACTACTAGTCCACACCCTCTTCAAGTTCCTCCTTCGACTCTCCTCCAGAGCTCGGAGCCGGAGTCTATTGGAATAGTCACTGCTACGGCTGCGGGGCAGATACCACCCCTTTCTGCTCCTTCAGCTTCTACTCTTATCTCCTCCTCGAGACCTTCCTTGAGGGATCCGTGGTCGGGCTTCCTGGTCTGCTCCGAGGGGTGAGTGGCATCAGACCCTTGTCCGACCCTGCTCTTCCTCTCGGGGCTTCGGCCTTGGTGAGCTCGGCTCCGACATCTGCCTCAGAGCCTTCCCTTTCGGTGAGCCCGGGAGCCGCTGTTTCTTCGTAGTGGGGTCTCTTGGATCTCCCTGGGAGGGGAGCCTTCGAGGTGATGAGGAGTGTGCTGGCCCCCGGGCTCAGTCAGCAGTCTATCCCCTTAGCTCCTCCCTCTATGGTGCCTGTATAGTGCTCCCGGACCGAGAGCTCCATCGCCTCAGGTTTCCCCACTGGGAAGAACCCCCTCTTCCAAGGATTCTCCTGATCCGTCAGGAGATCCTCCGCGTAAGAGGACCTGTAAGAGGAAGCACCTAGACTCCCCTGAGTCTACAACTTCAGATACCGACTTAGATGAGTCGGAGGGGTCCCCAAGATCCCCCTCTGAGGATGTCTCTTTTTCAGACATCCTAGAACTCCTAAAACAGAGGGGAAACTGGCCCTCCATTAATCCCTCCGAGGATGAGTCGATATACCTAGAGGCGTTTGGATCTCGACCCTCCACCTCCTGGGTGTCTCCGCCTTTCAACCCCCTCATGGAGGTGATAGGTCGGAAGGCGTGGGCATCTCCTGATTCCGTGGAACCAGTTCCCAGGAGGCCTTCTAAATTTATTACAGCCCCTTCCGAGAAACAATTTCTTACAAAAGGTGTCCCTGTTGATGCCATGGTGGTGGCGGCCGCCACCAAGAAGGAACTTGCAGATCCTTCCATACCAGTCCATCCTCCTAACAAGGATTCTAGGACCATGGACAGGTATGGTAAGCGGATGTTTTCCTCAGCGACTTTTGCCATGCATTCGCTGAATTATTTATGTCACTTCACCAGACTTCAAAGGGACATCCTTAAAGAATTAGGTGAAGTAGTACAGGATCCTTCAGCTGCAGGGGCTCTGGAGAAGATTGCTTCTCAGCTAGGAATCCTTAACTCCCTAACCAACTCCTCCATGCGGCTAATTTCTTATGCAGCAGATGGAGCGAGTAGAGCTGCAGGGACAGGAGTGGCTCTTAGATGTCAGTCCTGGATGCGGCTCTGTAATTTTGCAGACCCCTTTAAGGCGTCCTTCACAAACTCTCCCTTCGATGGGTCAACATTGTTTGGTCCTCAGGTGAAGGATACGTTAACCAGGTGTGAGCAAGACGGCAAGACACTCTCTGCCGTAGGAGTCCGTTTTTCCACCCCTTCTAGGCCTTACCCCAAAGGACAGAAGGGGGGAAAGATGTGGTTCCGAAAATCTCAGGGAGTCACGCTGGACACACGTGGTCAGTTTACCCCTAGAGGCAGAGGGGGTAATAACAATAGATGCCGCCCTGGGGGCAGAGGGGGTCCGCAGAACCAGTGCAGCAGAGAGCCTCTCTCTGACAAGCCCTTCCAGCATCCCTGAGGTGTTGCCCAACTGTCCACCCTTGGAGGCAGTCGGGGGAAGATTATTGCTGTACCCAGAAGCCTGGCTTTCCCTTTCGCAAGACAAATGGGTACAGTTGATCATATCCGAGGGTTACAAGATTCCTTTCGAGGAAAGTCCTTCCTCACAAAATTCCCTTCCAGATGTTCCACCGGTCTAAGGAAATCGCAAAATTAGAAGTATCAAAGCTTCTACAAAAAGGGCCATTCAGCCAGTTCCAACAGACCATTCAGAGCCGGAATCTACTCAAGGTTCTTTTTGGTTCCCAAAAGACGGGAGATTGAGACCAATATTGGACCTCAGCAGACTCAACAAGTCGGTGAAAAAGACAAGATTTCGGATGGTCACACTTCAATCGATTTTGCCCTTCTTAGGTAAAGACAACTGGATGTGCTCAATAGACCTTCAGGATGCGTACTATCACATAAAAATCCACAGACGCTCCAGAAGGTTTCTCCGCTTTCGGCTGGGGTCCAGTCATTTTCAATTCAGAGCCCTGCCCTTTGGTCTCACTACAGCCCCCAGAGTGTTCACCAAATGCATGGCAGTGGTCACGGCTCACCTGAGACGTCAAGGATTCCAGGTGTTTCCGTATCTCGACGACTGGCTCCTCTCAGCCACCACCAGGCATCAACTTCTCCAAGCCAGAGATTACACCCTAAATCTCTGCACTCAGTTAGGAATCTCGGTCAACTACGAAAAATCCTCCTTATTGCCCTGCCAATCTATTACTTTTATAGGCGCAAATTTAGACACTGTTTGGATGTCAGCAAACCTCACAAGCCAGAGAATCCTAGATATCCAAAACCATGTGCGGATCATCCTTGCCAGCAAAAAGGTGCAAGCCAGACTGGTCCTGAAAGTACTGGGCCTCATGGCAGCTGCCATTACTCTTCTTCCTTTGGCCCATTTTTACATGCACCTCCTTCAATGGATGTTGTTCACCCAATGGTCCTTCCAACAGCTTCCCATGCGTCACCAGATCCTGGTGACACAAACTTGCAAAAACCATCTATCCTGGTGGATTTCTTCTCCCCAAGTCCATCAGGGCAGACCCTTTGTTTCCGCCCGGTAGCCACAGTCACTACGGACGCCTCCCTGATCGGGTGGGGGGTCATTATCAGGGCAGGATGGTTCATGGGACGTGGCAACCGTTCGAATACCACCTGCACATAAATGTCCTAGAGATGAGAGCAGTGCTTTTAACGTTGCAAGCCCTCAACGACTTTCTTCCCTTGGGAACGATTGCATTTCACACGGACAACATGTCCGTAGTATGGTACATCAACAAGCAGGGCGGAACCAAGTCCTACCCCTTGTGTCGAGAGGCTCTCAGACTTTGGCAATGGGCGATCTCCTCTCATCGGTTTCTGGTAGCAACGCATATCCCTGGGAAAACCAACATTTTAGCGGACAGATTGAGCAGAGCTATACTCATGCCTCACGAGTGGTCTCTCAAGCAATCTATAGTGGAGGAGATTTTTCAGAAGTGGGGCCGCCCATGTTGCGATCTTTTTGCTACTCCCCAAAACAGCAAATGCCCAGTCTTCTTCTCTCTCTTCCCACTTCCGGGCCATCCCCCCAGAGACGCTCTTACCCAAGATTGGCCCCGGGGACTTCTTTATGCCTTTCCATTGATACCACAGGTACTCCAGAAAGCTACCGTTTTGAGAGCCAAAATGATTCTCATTGCCCCGTATTGGCCTCGACAAATTTGGTTTCCGTTCCTTCATCATCATCTTTTGGTGCAGCCGTGGCATCTGGACCCAGTGCCATATCTTCTGATCCACCAATCGGGTCAGCTGCATTGGTCCATTCCTTCTCTCAACCTCACAGCTTGGTTGCTCCACTTCCTTCCTTAGCCAGGCTTCCTATGATCTCTAACCCCGTTAGGGATATCATAGTAGCTTCCCTTAAATCCTCTACTAGAAGGATTTACTCTAGCAAGTGGAAACGTTTCTCCCTTTGGGCGAAATCAAGGAACATAGATCCCTTTACTGGGCGGGTTCATGCAGTTTTGGATTTTCTAGCGGAAATCTTTCACTCGGGTTCTTCATCTTCCACGGTCAAAGTTCAGTTGGCTGCAATCTCGAACTTTTATGTCGGGTTTGCAGATCACAACATTATGCCCCTCAAGCTTTGTAGAGCTTTTCTGAAAGGAATTTTTCTCCTGAAGCCTCCTGTCAGGAGTCCTCCTCCACAATGGGACCTAAATCTAGTGCTGACATCCTTAATTCTTCCTCCTTTCGAGCCAGCTGCTTCATGTTCACTAAAGTTTCTTTCGTGGAAGACACTCTTCCTTGTCGCTATTACCTCGCTAGGAGTGTCAGAACTTCATGCCCTCTCTGTTCGTCCCCATATTTGGTCTTCC
>NC_056750.1:531072377-531079877 GCF_019279795.1 Protopterus annectens | reverse complement strand
AGAGTTTAAGTACTTTATTGGCTTACTGCGAGTCACCGAGGAGATTAACTATGGGAAACACAGCAGCTTGTTTATTTGCATTAGTGTTACTGCATGATTCCTAAGAGTCTCCATACAGTAACCATTCCACTTTAATAAAGTAATCATTATGCTTCTCCTCTTACTCCTGATGCTGTGAAGATTAGTTTGTGAGTGAATACTTCGACAAGTCAGTTTAGCTAACTATGGTGTGCCATCCTAGTGGGTCGCTTTTTGCTGGAGGGTTAACTCATAGATCCTACTTTATTGGGAGCCCCTTCATTCCTTGAAGTGAACTGGTTTATATACGGCTAGAATTGATGTTAGCCCGGTGGTAGTATAATCACTACCGTTCAAATGGAGAAGCCATGAGTGGTCCCCCGAGTACGATCCTGAGTTAGACTGTCTCAGGGGTGACTCGGGGTTCCAGGAGCAACCACTTAATCTAGTGGTGTATTAAAAGTGTTAACTGGTCACCCGGCTCCCGTCCTGACCTAGGGGAAAAAAGGGGGGTAAACCTTCATGCCTGGTGCGGAGCTCGGTGGAGACGTCCCACTCCTAAATATAACAATGCCAGTGTGGGAGAACTAAGCCTGCGAAAGCTAGGAGGCAATGTGACTTTAGAAAAAGGGGTGTAATACCAAGTCTGTGAAAGACTCGGCGCACCAAATTGAGTGATTCGCCTCTATTTGGCTATTAAGTACCTCTGGGCTAATTTACTAACTGCACAAGACTTCTGAAAATCACTTTGTTGTAGAATATTAACAGGGCTAAGTCAGAGGGACTAGCAAGATGTAATAGTGCCTGGAAACCTGGGCAAACACTGACCTAAACTCCTATTACGTTCTGTATAATCCGAGAAGTGAACAGATTCTAATGATCACATTAACAGAATATCAGAAAAAATAACAGAATATCAGAAGCAATATCAACGATACGTTCAGGGATACTATGAGCTAAAGACTCCAACAATACATTCAGCTAAAGATTCCAACAATTCGTTCAGGATGGCTGGAGATACAAACAGCTTTAGGTTAGTTAGAGATACGAACAGTTAGAGATAACGACTACCTAAAAAATCAACTTTAAACTTTAAAAATTAAACTTTAAACTTTAAAATTAAACTTAACAACCATATCTACTTAAAGTCAGAGATACGAACAGTTAATATGTCAACGAACACCATCAGCGGTTGTCATCAGAAAACGTTACCCTTGATATGAGTTTAATCGGTACAAAGGTATTGTAACAATGTTTATTCTGTTGGAGGAATTGAAAGACTAAGTCTCTTGTATTTAGGCTCCTACCCTTCCCGCCAAGGAGTAGGATTACATAATGATCTATGTTTGCGAGCACTTATCTGTACCATTTTAGTGCGCATTTTAGGTTTACGTTCTCGTTAAGTCCAGGAGTGGTTTCTGCATTCAGCAAGATTTGCCATTTTAGTTCTTTAAGCTCGAGTAAAGTTTCTCTGTCTCCAAAGAATATACTGACTTGTTCTAGCACAAAAAAGTTGAAGTCTTTGAAATTGTGACAGGCTGTGCTGTGTCTCCCCAAGGCGTTGTTGCTATCGTTATTTCTGATGGCAGCTAGGTGTTCCTTTGCTCTGTCGGAAAGTCTCCTTATGGTTTTCCCCACATAGTAGCTGCTGCAGCTGCTGCATATAGCTGCGTATACCACGAATTCGGTATGGCAGTCATAGGCACTTTTGTGGGTCACTGTTGTGCCGTTGTGTGGAAAGCGATAGCTTGAGCCTGTGAGAATGTGCGGGCAGACCACACATTTCCCGCAGGAGAACATTCCTCTCCTGGGGTCCAACTTGTCAGTCGGTGAATCTGCATCATATCTCTGGAATGTGCTCCTTAGAGTTCTGGTTCTCTTGTGAGAGAACATGGGACGGTCTCCTAGGCACGCTTTTAGTGCGTCATCCGCCCTAATAATGTTCCAGTTGTTGTTCAAGATACTTTTGATGGCGCTCATGTCCCTGCTAATCGGTACAGGGAAGCTGCTGTGTCTGTCCTCCGTGTTGTTGGTGGCATTACTCGTTCTCTGGGGAACGAATCCAAACCTAAGTATAGGCTTGTATTTGGTGTTCCTGAGCTCCTTTACTTCTTTGAGTATGTTAGCCACCAAATTCCTGGGGTAATGCCTGTTATGGAAGAGGCTAGATAAGTACAAGCTTTCTCTTTGGAATGTGTCATCATTGGACACTAATCTGGAGAGGCGTATGAATTGGCCTCTTACCACGTTCTTCTTCATGAAGAAGGGATGTTGGCTATTAAAGTCAAGAAAGTTGTTGCGATAGGTGTCTTTTCTGTGCACCGTGGACTCCAGTTTTCCCGTGGATAGGTCAATGTCTATCTTGGTGTCAAGAAAATTGATGCTATTCCCACACCCTGACACCACAAACTCAAGGTAGGGGATACTGTTACTGATTTCTTGTATGAACGACTGTAGGTCCGTGCCAGTTCCTTTCCAGATGAAGACTATGTCGTCAATAAAGCGTCGGTAGAGTATTACATGATCGAAACCCCTCAGCCCTTTAAGTGTTTGCAGCTCCCATTCACAGAGCACCAAGTTGGCGAATGCTGGGGCCATCTTGGACCCCATAGCTACCCCTTTTGATTGTTGGAACGTTTCCCCTTGAAAGCTGAATACATTGTTTCTGAGGACTGCTGCTGTTAGTGCCATTAGTGCCTCCGTGACACCCGCATCCATTTTTACGTGTCTGAGCAAAAGGAATTCAACTGCTTTCATGCCTTCATGGTGGGGTATGTTTGAATAAAGCGCCACTATATCCAGTGTTACTAGGGTGCAATCAGTGAGGTTGATTCGGAGTTCGAAGAGTTCGTTAAGGAAATCCCAGGAGTCTCGCGTGTAGTATTGAGAGCTTTGTACTAGGGGGTTAAAAATGCTGTCCAGATACTCGGAAATGTATTCCGTTTTGGATTTTTTACCCGAGATGATGAGTCTGAACGGTGGGTCCCTGGCATCCTTGTGGATCTTGGGGATGCCAAACGCTTTCCCCAAACTGGGGTAAGGGACCTGCATAAAGGCGTGCTCTTCATCAGAGATTAGACCCTTGGATTCCAGAGTGGCTAGTAATCTGTCTATGGTTTTCAGTCCTTTGTTAATTTCTGCCAACGTTACTGGCTTGTAGAAATCTCTGTCCTGAAGGATTAGTTTAATTTTATTGACATAGACAGTCTGGTTCATCAGGACTAGCCCTGTCCCCTTGTCGGCTTTCATAATTCTGAGGTCTTTATTCTCCCTTAATTCGTGTAGAGCCCGTTTTTCTTGATGGTTTAGGTTAAACCATTTGTCCTGGCTGGGGCTGCTCAACAGATTACGTAGTTCGAACTCGCATACATTCTGAAACGTGCTTAGGTTGCTGTTTAGTCCAGGGGTGTATAAACTTTTTCTCTTCAGTTTAGTTGGGAGAGAGGCACTTTCTTGGGACATGGATCTGTCCCTGGTGGTGTCCGCATTATAGAGTGCCTTTAGGTTTAATTTTCTGGTGTAGAGTCTTAGGTCGAGTATCACGTTAGTGATGTCGGCTCTCTGCGATGGTATGAAGGTGAAGCCTTTTGCCAGTAGTTGAAGTTGGGCTTCCGAAATATTAATGTCCGTCAGATTAAAAATTTGGCTGACTGTCCCACTTGCAGGGTTTGTTAGAATTGCCCCCTGGTCATGCTCCTTGTTGTCATCCGACCTCTCGTGTAGTGGAACGAGTTGTAGTTTCTGTTCCCTCCCCTGCCTCTCCCCCTCCTCCTGTTCGCTATGTGGCCATGCCATAAAAAAGGCTGCTCGTTCTGGCCACCATTCCCATCTAGGTTAAATTGGTCTTGTGGGAATACTTGGTTTCCAGTTGCCCCTCCTGGGGCAGGTGGGATTCCCCGTGGTGGTCCACCGAATCCAGGGGGAGCCTGCGGTGGTGGTGTAGGCAGGGGGCTGGGTTCCATTTGAGTACTAGTGGGGGCAGTGGCTGGTCTCTGGGGTACGTGCTGCGGAAAACCCCTTGGCGCTCTCTCCCCATTCAGGAGGTAAGCGCAGTTCCTTTGGTACTGACCTAGGTCCCTGTCAAGTTTTTTCTGTTTACGAAAGACAAGGGTGGCCACGTGTCTGGTAATTTTCGGGGTGATTCTATCAAACAGATGCCTGACCGAGTCCAGATCCTGGTGTCTGAGTATTACAGACTGTCTTTGTTGCAGTTCTGCTCTTAGATTGTCCAATCTAGTCTGGTTATGGTTAATCAGGAAGTTGAGTGTGGCTAGCCCAGTGTCATTAAAGAGTTTGACAAGGTCCCTGTAAATGTCAGAGTCCCTCGTTATGCCGTTGGGGAATCTGTAGGCTCTTAATCCCTGTGGAACTATCCTGTGATGCACACATGTTTTCAGGAAAAATATGTCATATTCGATATTCTTGTACAGGATGAGTTTCCTTTCAAGTTCAAAAATTAAGTCCCGGCATTGGTGGTTGGGCGTTTCCCTTAACTGTTCCTCTCGGGGAATATTCATGGTGTCCCTTGCCTGAAGGAAGGGGTTATGGTCGTTCTGTTGTTGCAAAAAACTGGAAATATCTTCATTCGTGGGCTGCTCATGTTGTCGTGTTGGGGTGGATGCTCTTGGTTGGGGAGGATTGTTGTCCGTAAGGCTGGTGCTGCTTTGCTGAGGGCCTCCTCTAGCATCAGGGAATGCCACTGCTGTGTCGGTGAGGCGGCTCGGAAGCAATGGACTTGCTGCCCCAGTCCCACTCTTGGAATGTATCGGTGCTGATCCTCGGTTACCCGCATTTTGAGGTCCGGTGAAGAGGCTAGGAGTAAGACCCTCTTGGTTCTTCTGTAATTCATTGCATCTAAGAAGGATGCTTTGTGCTCGGTCCATGGTGGCTCGATATTCCATGGCCAGTGCATCAAAGCTTTGTTGGTCCGATATTTCGTTTGTATCAAAAAGAGGTTGGCTACTAGAGCCTGGTTCCGCTCCTTGTGTTGTATCCATCCCGTACGGAAGAAAGACTTATCTTGACTATTACCGTATATTAACTGAAGAACTTAAAAACACATACTAAAAACACTTCACTAACTTAAAAACTTGCTCGGTGGTGGAATAACTACACACAGGAGTCAAAACAGTTCCTTAGCGCTTTCGTTCGTTTATTGATAATTCGAACTTCATCAGAGTGATACAAAAACTGTTACTTGTTTTATTTAAGGAGTTTGAACTTCGAGCCAAATTGTTCTTTATGCAAAAAAGGTGTACAAGTGGACCAATCAACAAATTGTTCTTTATGTAAAAAAGGTGTACTAGTGGACCAATCAACTTTATTCTTGAGAACCAATCAACTTTGTGGCATGCTAGTCAATGGTTAAAGCATTAGTACAAATGGTATATTTGGAGGCATGCTATTTTATAAAAGTAAATGTTGTTAGCTCAGAAGCGCCACTATGTGGGCGTGTGGATATGTACTCTATTAGCTTACTGCGTGTCACCAAAGAGTGCATTTATGGAAAACACTGTTTTTTTATTAATAAGACTTGTTTTATTTGGAGGCTTGCTATTCTGTAGAAGTAATAGTTGTTAGCTCAGATGAGCCACCTTGTGGGCGAGAGTTTAAGTACTTTATTGGCTTACTGCGAGTCACCGAGGAGATTAACTATGGGAAACACAGCAGCTTGTTTATTTGCATTAGTGTTACTGCATGATTCCTAAGAGTCTCCATACAGTAACCATTCCACTTTAATAAAGTAATCATTATGCTTCTCCTCTTACTCCTGATGCTGTGAAGATTAGTTTGTGAGTGAATACTTCGACAAGTCAGTTTAGCTAACTATGGTGTGCCATCCTAGTGGGTCGCTTTTTGCTGGAGGGTTAACTCATAGATCCTACTTTATTGGGAGCCCCTTCATTCCTTGAAGTGAACTGGTTTATATATGGCTAGAATTGATGTTAGCCCGGTGGTAGTATAATCACTACCATTCAAATGGAGAAGCCATGAGTGGTCCCCCGAGTACGATCCTGAGTTAGACTGTCTCAGGGGTGACTCGGGGTTCCAGGAGCAACCACTTAATCTAGTGGTGTATTAAAAGTGTTAACTGGTCACCCGGCTCCCGTCCTGACCTAGGGGAAAAAAGGGGGGTAAACCTTCATGCCTGGTGCGGAGCTCGGTGGAGACGTCCCACTCCTAAATATAACAATGCCAGTGTGGGAGAACTAAGCCTGCGAAAGCTAGGAGGCAATGTGACTTTAGAAAAAGGGGTGTAATACCAAGTCTGTGAAAGACTCGTCGCACCAAATTGAGTGATTCGCCTCTATTTGGCTATTAAGTACCTCTGGGCTAATTTACTAACCTCCTGAATGGGGAGAGAGTGCCAAGGGGTTTTCCGCAGCACGTACCCCAGAGACCAGCCACTGCCCCCACTAGTACTCAAATGGAACCCAGCCCCCTGCCTACACCACCACCGCAGGCTCCCCCTGGATTCGGTGGACCACCACGGGGAATCCCACCTGCCCCAGGAGGGGCAACTGGAAACCAAGTATTCCCACAAGACCAATTTAACCTAGATGGGAATGGTGGCCAGAACGAGCAGCCTTTTTTATGGCATGGCCACATAGCGAACAGGAGGAGGGGGAGAGGCAGGGGAGGGAACAGAAACTACAACTCGTTCCACTACACGAGAGGTCGGATGACAACAAGGAGCATGACCAGGGGGCAATTCTAACAAACCCTGCAAGTGGGACAGTCAGCCAAATTTTTAATCTGACGGACATTAATATTTCGGAAGCCCAACTTCAACTACTGGCAAAAGGCTTCACCTTCATACCATCGCAGAGAGCCGACATCACTAACGTGATACTTGACCTAAGACTCTACACCAGAAAATTAAACCTAAAGGCACTCTATAATGCGGACACCACCAGGGACAGATCCATGTCCCAAGAAAGTGCCTCTCTCCCAACTAAACTGAAGAGAAAAAGTTTATACACCCCTGGACTAAACAGCAACCTAAGCACGTTTCAGAATGTATGCGAGTTCGAACTACGTAATCTGTTGAGCAGCCCCAGCCAGGACAAATGGTTTACCTTAAACCATCAAGAAAAACGGGCTCTACACGAATTAAGGGAGAATAAAGACCTCAGAATTATGAAAGCCGACAAGGGGACAGGGCTAGTCCTGATGAACCAGACTGTCTATGTCAATAAAATTAAACTAATCCTTCAGGACAGAGATTTCTACAAGCCAGTAACGTTGGCAGAAATTAACAAAGGACTGAAAACCATAGACAGATTACTAGCCACTCTGGAATCCAAGGGTCTAATCTCTGATGAAGAGCACGCCTTTATGCAGGTCCCTTACCCCAGTTTGGGGAAAGCGTTTGGCATCCCCAAGATCCACAAGGATGCCAGGGACCCACTCTAACTAACCTAAAGCTGTTTGTATCTCCAGCCATCCTGAATGAATTGTTGGAATCTTTAGCTGAATGTA
>NC_056750.1:531062377-531067377 GCF_019279795.1 Protopterus annectens | reverse complement strand
TTCCGTAAGTTCAAAACCTGGGAGATGTATGAGAGTATCCAATTCCCATTCACTTAATACAACGTTAGCAAATGCAGGGGCCATCTTAGTCCCCATGGCTACCCCTCTGATCTGTTTATATATGTTGTTGTTGAAATGAAAAAAATTATTGTCTAACACTAAAGACATAAGAGTATTTAAGGTGTCAATTCTAGCTTTGGGCATCTTAGCAAACTTGTGTAAAAAGTGTTTAACATAACTAAGCCCTTCTAAATGGGGTATGCTGGTATACAATGCTACTACATCCAGAGTCACCAAGGTTTTACCCTTCCCATTACATGTAGCATTATGTAATTTGTCTAGAAAATTCCAAGAATCTTTGATGTAGAAAGGACTGGCTTGAGCAATGGGATTAAGTACATGATCTACGTATTGTGCTATGCTTTCAGTTTTGGTTTTGTTATTAGAAATGATTAATCTAAAAGGAGGATTAAGTTTATTTTTATGAATCTTGGGAATACCAAAAAGTTTTCCTAAATTGGGATGCTGAATATGCATGAAAGAAAACTCTTCATAAGTGATGTCATGATTCCTGACTAAATTGTTAAGAGACTCATCAATATGTGCAAAACTGGTGTGCACTTCTTGTAAGGTAACTTTTTCATAGAAATCATCATTCTGTAAAGTATCTTCAATTTTGGTAATATATTCATCTTGACGCATCAAAACTACCCCTGTCCCCTTATCTGCCTTCATAATCCTTAAGGTTCTATCATTCACTAAGTCCATAAGAGCTGTTTTTTCATGTTGAGTCAAATTAAACCATTTATTGTCACATCTTGAATTGAATAACTGTCTTACATCATTCTCACAAACTCTTAAAAATGCTGCTATAGTATTATGTAGAGGAGGGTTAAATAAACTTTTCTTACGTAAAATAGAACTGTCTATCCTAATATTCAAATGATTATCAGTGTTAATAGCATTAATGGTATGATCTTCTACACCAGAGTTATTTGCATTTGTGGACAAAACATTGTTACCATCACTATTCAATTGTGAGGTGGATGTTGAATTAACACCCTGTTGCGAGTCAACTTCAGAGCCATTCAACTCATTGTCACTAAGTAAAACATGTAAATTTAGTTTTCGAGCAAACAGTCTTAAGTCCATGAGAACATTGGGAAGGTACGCTCTTTGTGCCGGTACAAATGAGTGGCCTTTACTCAAAATCTTAATGTGGTTGTCTGTTAACATCTTATCTGATAAATTGAATACTGTGGATATGTCACTACTCACAGGAGGGAGTTGGTAGTATTGGTGGACGTCAAACAAAGAGAATCTACTTGTAACTGCTCCTGGTCATGATGTGTCTGGGTGGTATACGATATCCTATTTTTCCCAGGCCTCTTCTCTTGGAGTGGTTGACACCTGCGGGAACTGGCTCTGCAATTCTCGTGTTTTCTGGTGTGCATGATCTGCCTGTATTAAGTCTGAAGTGGTCTGGAGGGATCTTTCTAAAAAAGGCCTGTGTGCAACTGGAGAGTTAGATGAAGAGGAAACAGCATGGAAAGAAGTAGAAGGAATGGGAGAAGAGACAGAAAAGGTGGTGCTGGTAGACGTGGAAACTAAAGAGGAAATAGGTGAAGAAAGGCTGGTGACAGAACGATTGGGAAGAGGAGGGAAATCAAGAAAACTGAGTCTGGATTTATGTCCATTGAAATCTGGCAAGTGGGTGGAAGAAGAGACCGGGGTTGGATTAACAGCAGGAAAAGGAGGAACTGGAATTCTATTGGCAGAAGAAAGGGGACATGGATCCAACAAGGAATTGGTGGAAACTGAAATGACCGGAGACAAGGTGGAAGAAAGACAACTGGAATTAAATCTAGGACTAGAATGGGACGGGGTATGGGAAGGATGGTTAAAGGAAGAAGAGTTATGAGGTGCCAAACCAACATTGCTCCTGAAGTTCCTATTGAATCTGTTGGTGGAGGGGTAGTTTCGATGGTTCATGGCTTCAAGGTGTTGTTTAAAGGAGGACCTTCCAAATCTACCTTTCTGCTGGGTATCATGCTGATTAAATCTAAAGCCCCTGGGGATGAAGTGATTGTTGTGTTTGTACGAATTGTGAGGAAAAGAAGAGAGGTGGTCTCTATATGACCCTTGTCTTGTGGAATAGTTGTCTTGATGGTTTGAACTATCTAGAAACTCCTTAATGGGGTAAGCAGAATTGGACTTGTATTGAAAAATGTCCCTATCCAATTTCTGTTTCTTTTTAGCTATTATAGTAGCTATGTGTCTAGAAAGTTTAGCTGAGATAGAATCATATATTGGTTTAACAAACATAAATTGTGGATGCTGGAGAATTAAGGAATTAAGTGCCTCAATCTTTGATTTGAGATCCGCAAGTTTACTGGAATTATCCTGGAGAATGATTTTAAGGGAAGATAACCCAGTATCATTATACAGCTTACTAAGATCCTGGTGTAATTGGGAATTGGCTGCAGTTCTATTGGGGAATCTGCAAACTCGTAGCCCTTTAGGTACAATATGTAAAGATAAGCAAGCATTTAAGTATAAATTATCTAGTTCAATACTTTTGAACACCATCAATAATCTCTCCAGTTTAAAAATCAATGGTTTACATTCTGACAATTCTTTAGAAAACCTGCTGTTAGACGGTAAATTGCAATTAACTGAGCAAGGAGAAACACCTGTAAATAGGAAAGGATTAAATGTCTCATGTTCCTGAAGAAAGAACATAATTTCATTATCCGGGGAGGTGTTGTTAGGCATGGAGGCATTAGTGATAGACCTTGGAACTTGATGTGTGGATCTTTCATGCTGGAACAATGCAGAGTTCACTTCTTGGTTGGATCTTTGATTGCCTATCAAGTTGTGTGAAGTTTGGATGTATCTATCATGTTGAAGTAAATCAGGATTCTCATTTTGTATGGCATTCTGACACAATACTGGGTCATGTGTAGATTCAGCCCTGTGGTGAAAAGAATCACAATGAATGGCAGCGTTAGTGCAATGAATGGCTGAAGAATCACAAAGAATGGCTGCATTAGTACAATGAATGGCTGAAGAATCACAACAAATGGCTGCGTTAGTACAATGAATGGCTGAGGTAGTGGCATTCAGTATTTGTTTAGATAACAAACTATTCACATTGTCAAGTGAGCTTATATCTCTATTTAAAGAACCACTGCTTGACTTTGTTGCAGCCATATTTCCCTTTTCAGTGTTTGTCGTACCAATAGTAGTAGTCTCAGCTTCATTAATTGTGGTACTGTCAGAACTGGGTGGTATATCACTTCCACACATTACCCCATTCACAGCAGGATTTATTGAAGAGCCAGATTCATTCTGTACAGTTAAACAAACTGGTGCAGAGGTGGAAAATGTAACAGTCTTATTGGGCTTGTGGAACCTATTACCTGTGGGAATAACATGGTTAAGAGATCTGGTATTTAAATCTATGGCTAACAATTCATTCGGATATCCTTGGTTAACTATTAGACTATTCTGCTCAGGATTAACTTGGTCCACCGTAAAAGAGATAGAACTGGGGATGACACAAGGGTGTAAAGGGATATCATTGGGATATCTCTCGTTACATATACAGCCCTTGTCAACTATTTGGCCCCTATCAAAACTATCTTTCCGTGCTTCTAGACTTCTTGGGTGTATGCAAACATTTATGTTGTAGGGAACCTCCTTGTCTAACTTTACCCTTCCTGTTAACGGGTTTCCTTTCGTGCTGAACTCTCTTTTGTGTTGGCTGAAACTGTGCCCTTCTGGTAATCATTCTTCCGCTCTATGTGTCAGAGAAAAAAACTCTTTATTTCTATCTCTATCCTGGCACATATCAGAGCCGGAAGAACGTCCATCCTGAGGTGAACAATCCCTATCAATTTGGTGAAACAGTCAATCCCTACCGACACTATTGCGATCTAAGGTCTCAAGGTCACCATGATCGCAAGTATCAAGTATGGCGACTTTGTTTGTTCTGGCTATATTGTTTTTGTTTATCATATGCCTTTCTAAATTGTGGATATTAACTCCTGTGGTTGCTGAATCCTCTGCTTCTGCAACCTCCTCTGCTTCTGCAACCTCACTTACCAACACTTCACTGGTACCATTTATATTCGTTGACTGTGAAAGCAGGTTTTGTTTACTGATAGTAGCCCTAGTATGGTGTTCTACATTATCTGCCCCCTTCAAAACCGAGCTAAATCTACTTGTAACATTTTTACAAGAACAGGAGTTCTCTTCTACACAAGAAGCTGAACGGCAACGAACTCTTACCGCATGGCTATAATGGTTGCTAGAACTCCATATGGGCACCTTGCCTCCACTGCGTGTTATATCTGTAGAATAATCTAATAAGTGGTCTTCATTCTCTATGTTCACAAATCTATCTTCCCCCGTGTCATAACTAGCTGAACTTCCATTATTTACACCCATAGTGTTTGTCAAGTGTGCTGCATTAACATTTGGAAGAGTTCCTGTAGCCTGCCTAGAAATAGCGCTGGAGTTCTTAATGTTGGTTGGTAAAGTGCTATTTGAGAGCAAGTAGATAGAATGCTCTGGCTCTAACTCTAGCAAATCTTCTTCCCCTTCCGATGCTCCTAGAGAGCAACCTAGCACAGACTCACTGCTGGTAGATGTCGATGAATCTGTTAGATCGTAGTTAACTAACAATCAGTGGTGAGTCTGTTCTGGTTAAATCAACAGAACCTGCATTTTGAGAATGGGTTAAATCAACAGACCCTGCATTTTGAGAATGTGTGGTGTCATCTTTCATGAGTGCACAAGAAATTTTAGGAAAGTCAATCGGGAGAGAGTTTGACACTGACTCTAGGCATGTGGTTTCAACACTGTTAATTATATCGGGGTTGTTATCGTCCTGATAAAGAAAATCTTTAGTGATAGTAAGGTTAACTAAATTGTTATTAGATAAATGTTTTAATATGCTCGGCATCACTTTTGAAATGTCATCTCCTTTGAAGGCT
>NC_056750.1:531049877-531054877 GCF_019279795.1 Protopterus annectens | reverse complement strand
GAGTGACTTTTTCCTGATTTAAATATTTTTTTTCTGGCTTTTTGATTATTTACTGCTTAGCGACTGCATTTTCACCTGTTTATACAGCTCTGCATTCTATTCAAACAGTTTTTGTGTTGATTAACTGTTTTGCACTTTTAAAAAAGTTATTTGTTGCTTAATTTTACCTGTAGGCTAACACACTCAAGTGCGCTAGCCGTTCACAAGCATTTATAGCATTTATTGTCTGTTTTTCCTTTGTTTTCTGCAAAAAAACGAAAAAAAAACCAAAAAAAAATCTTGTTTTCCCGCCTTACTGAACTAGAATAGTCCAGTCTTCAGAGTTTGCTGATCTCTGGGCTTTGTCTTGGTTCCTGTGCTATTCCATATCCTTATTTGGATAAAAGGAAGCGTCTTTGTTCACCAGTGGGAGTGGGGAGCACTGAGTGGCCTATTTGTCCCTAGAGGAGTGGTTCCAGCCAGAAACTTGTAGTCTATTGGCCATTTTGGATCAATTCCTAGCTCTTTTCAGCCCCTGTAATAAAGCCGCTTTGGCGCTTTTTGCTTGTATACAACTCAGCAGAGCGCGTGGTGGTGTGGTGCAGAGTTCTACAAGCAGCAGAGAGCAAAAGAGTGACTTTTCCTGATTTAAGTATTTTTTCTGGCTTTTTGATTATTTACTGCTTAGCGACTGCATTTTCGCCTGTTTATACAGCTCTGCATTCTATTTAAACTGTTTTTGTGTTGATTAACTGTTTTGCACTTTTAAAAAGTTATTTGTTGCTTACTTTTACCTGTAGGCTAACACACTCAAATCGCTAGCCTTTTAAAAGCATTTATAGCATTTACTGTCTGTTTTTCCTCTGTTTTCTGCAAAAAAAAAAAAAAAAAAAAAAAAAATCTTGTTTTCCCACCTTACTGAACTAGAATAGTCCAGTCTTCAGAGTTTGCTGATCTCTGGGCTTTGGCTTGGTTCCTGTGCTATTCCATATCCTTATTTGGATAAAGGGAAGCTTCTTTTTTCACCAGTGGGAGTGGGGAGCACTGAGCAGCCTATTTGTCCCTAGAGCAGTGGTTCCAGCCAGAAACTTGTAGTCTATTGGCCATTTTGGGTCAATTCCTAGCTCTTTTCAACCCCCTGCTATAAAGCCCGCTTTAGCGCGCTTTTGCATGATTTAGCGCGGAGTTGCCCATAGAGCACCATCGGGCAGCGCTGGTTAAACAAGGTTAAACTATTTCTGGCTCCGTAAAGTCTGCTCTTCAATTTTTCCCTTAGAACTTCTCTTCTTGCAATCCGGACAGTCTATTCTCTATCTCAAATGCTCAGCACTTGCTCCTAAAGCATTTTTATATAGGTAAAGTACTTATATACTAAACAAAGTACTACATTAGCCTAGAATCTCCTTGAGTACCCATTTCCCTATAGGTCCCTTCTGACTCAGTTACACAGCAAACTTTTTCACTTTTTCTAGCATGTCGAAGGGTCAGTTGCTAGCGTCCTCTCCTGTTCAGCTGGTGAATCTGGGCATCTTGAGGCAATGTTACAATTGCCTCATGTACACAGACAACCCACTCCTTCTCCCACAAAACACAAATACATGTGAGAGATGCAACTATATAGCCAAACTGGAGGCTGAGCTCTCTCAACTCAGGACTGGCAAGACCAGACAGGAGGAGAAGGAAACCACGCACACCACTAACCCAGTTTCACATAGAACTATCACAACTGCAAAACAAACGCATAAACACACAAAGACATACTCGAAGGCACTGATCAAAAATCTACCAAAACTACAGAGGCCTCCAAAGCAGACACCCAAGCAACTGCCACCTCAAGACATAAGACATGCAACACATAGTTCTCAAAGTCAGTGTGCTAAACAGTCACACCCCTTAAGGCCAAACACAATGCCAGACACACTTGTTATAGGTGACTCCATAGTCAGACACACTGACGTCCCACTCACCAGACTGAACAAGGAAAAGATCACAGTAAGCTGCCTATCAGGCGCTAGAATCCGCCACATAACTCAAGCACTCAGGTCACTCCACAGCAAGTACAAGTATGACTCAGTCATTGTCCATGCCGGTGCGAACGACCTGAGACGTACCTCCCTGGACTACATGAAAAGAGACATAGAGGAGCTCTCAGATTATGTAGCCCAGGCCGGTATGACCCTGACCCTGAGCAGTATCCTACCCTCACCAAGAATGATGCCACAATACAGAGACAAAATGATCAGCTTTAATAATTGGCTTAATTACTGGTGTCATTCTAAGGGGATCCAATGTCTGTCTGCCTGGGATGACATGCTTGACAAGCCACACTGCTTCCCAAGCGATGGCTTGCACCTGTCACCCTGGGCTTCCGGATATTGGCAAAGGCTCTTGCCACCCCCATAGTGCCTTTTTTAGGCAAGGCTCAAATGATAAACCTACTGCCCTAGAAAACAAAAATGGAGAAAAACTAAGGGTAATACTGCTCAATGCCAGAAGTCTAAACTCAAGATGCACACCCTTGAAGCCCTCCTCAGTATGGAGAACATCGATGTCTGTGCTGTGACTGAAACCTGGTTCAAGGCTCCTGAGAGCACCCCAGCACTATCAGGTTATACCTCATATCATGTGTTCCGGCCCCAAAATCCGGACCGAACCACAAAAGGAGGGGGTGTATCCATATTCATAAAGGATACCCACACCTCCAGGTTAGTGGCAATGCACGAAGCATCAGAGACCATCCAGGTGCAATTAACCATAGGTAAAACTGCCCTACAGTTTGTAGCATGCTACAGACCACCCTCTCAAACTCAGGAAACCCACACAGCCTTCCTGAAGACACTGGAGAGTATGAATGTCTCTCCAAACACCATCATATTGGGTGACTTCAACTACCCAAACATAGACTGAGAACATTACTCAAGCCCCAACACCCTAGCCCAAAGGTTCCTGGAGTTCATAAACTCAAATGCTATGGAACAACTAGTCACCATTCCCACAAGAGGAGAAAATATACTAGACCTGATTATCACAAACATGGGGACAAAATGCTCCACACCGGAAGTATATCCCTCATTGGTGAGATCAGACCATAAATTAATCTCACTGGAGATCCACATCCCGCCCCCAACCCCAGCAAAAAAGACCACAGTGAGGAACTTCTCAAAAGCAAACTTCACACTTCTTAAGACTGGAGTGGTATCCTTCAAGGCCCCCAAGCCAGTGGAAACCACAACCCATGCTGCTGAAACCCTTACAAATGCCTTCTACGAGCACCTCCAGGAATGTATGGATCAAGCAATCCCTAATAAAATCAAGACCCTTTCCACCAAAGGCAGGCGCTCGGTCTGGTGGACCCCCCAGCCATAAACAAACTCTACAACAAGAGGAGAAAGCTACTACATGACAGAGCAAAATCCCTAAAAGGGAAGGCATCTCTGATCAATACTAGCAAAAAACTACGCTCACTCATAAAATCATCCAAAGCCAACTTTGAGAGATAAATTGCTAATGACACAAAAGACAATCATAAGGCCTTCTTTAGCTATGTTAGAAACCTGGGTGGAAACTCCCAGATATGCTCAGAATTGGTCCAAAATGATAAAAAAAATCACTGAACCCACAGACATTGCCAACATACTGGCAGACAGGTTCAGTGCAAATTTCTCCCCTCCCTCCCCCCCCAAAAGGAGAAATATCTATCCCACCAGAGTCTAGCCTCCCAAACATCTCAGATGCCCAGGTGAGAGCTGCTCTCTCTAAAGCAAAAAACACAGCATCAATGGGACCGGACGGCATCCTTGGCTGTGTGCTACACGAGCTCAATGAGGAACTAAACCCACACATAAGGCTGCTGTTTAATCTTAGCCTTACTACAGGATACGTACCCAAAGAATGGCGTACGGCAACTGTGGTCCCACTCCACAAAGGCGGTGCTTCTACGGACCCTGGAAATTACCACCCCATAAGCTTGACGAGCCTTGTCTGCAAAGCTATGGAGAGGATCATAATGGAACTCATAAATAAAGACATTGGGGACCTACAGACACTGGATCCTACCCAATTTGGCTTTGTCAAGGGCAGATCCTGCCTCTTGAACTTGGTCGACTTTTTCGAAACAGTCACTAAGGCCATTGATGAGGGTAAGGCAGTTCACACAGCCTACCTTGACCTAGAAAAAGCGTTCGACACAATACCCCACTTGGGCATCATAGAAAAGCTCACCAGCTTAGATGTAAACCCATATGTCACAAGATGGGTTGCAAACTGGCTCAAGGACAGAACACACAGGGTTAGAGTTGCTGGTGCCATTTCAGACTCTAAGCTGGTCACGAGCGGTGTCCCACAGGGCTCAGTCCTGGGCCCCCTCTTGTTCGGCATTTATTTTTCTGAAGTGCAGGCAAACATAGGGGGATTGTGGCTGACAAAATTTGCAGATGACTGCAAACTGGGCACCATAATTGACACTCCATCAGACACAGACATCCTCCAGAGAGGTCTCATAGAAATGGATAACTGGTGCCAGAGCCATGGCCTTAAGCTAAATGCCAAAAAATGTATAGTCATACCCTTTGGGAAAAACAAGGTAACCCCTAATTACCACGTAGGTGGCAATCCATTAAACATGGAAGAAGTTATCAGGGATCTGGGGACCCAAGTTGACAGTAACCTCTCTTTTGACACTCACATTGCCAAAGTGGTTAGGAAGACCTTCTACATTGCCCACCTGATCATGAAGGGATTCACATCCAGATCAGGAGAGGTCATTGTACCCCTGTACTCTTCACTTATCAGACAAATGATTGAGTACAACGCCCCATTCGGAATATACCTTACCCGACACCTGCAGCAGTTGGAAAGACCCCAAAAGTTCCTCACCAAAAGGATAAAGGGGCTCAAACATATGTCATTCGATGCCCGACTGAAGAAACTCCAGCTCTATTCAGTTGCATACCATCTGCTCAGAGGTGATCTGTGCCTGACATACAAGGCCATGTCCAACCCAGAATTAATGGACATGCTCC
>NC_056750.1:531032377-531042377 GCF_019279795.1 Protopterus annectens | reverse complement strand
GCACTCTTTATTGATTTATCTAGAGCTTTTGACATGGTTAATCACCAACTCCTCCTATTTATACTAAAATCTCTTTCACTCGATCCTATGTCTGTGAACTGGTTTACATCCTACATAGAAAACTGACAGCAGGCTGCTCTCTGGTAAAATAAACTATCTAATCTCCTTCCTATCTCCCACGGGGTCCCCAGGGCTCCATATTAGGGCCACTCCTATTTTCCATTTATATTAATGACCTGCAATCAGCTATTCCACACAACACTTGTATTCAATATGCAGATGACTCTACTGTTATCTGCTCAGCCACTTCTCAAAAGAAACTGCAGTCTATTACCCAAAAAGCTTTCAACTCTGTAGAACAATGGTTCTCACACCGCTGCCTTCTCTTAAATCCCAAAAAAACTAAACTCTTACTCTTTACACCAACCCGTAAGTCTACCCCTTTACATTTCACTCTTACATCTAACAATGGAACTCTTATCTCTCCTGACCCAACATATATATATGTATATGTGTATATATACATATACATATGTATATGTGCATGTGTATATATATATATATATATATATATATATATATATATATATATATATATATATATATGTGTGTATGTGTGTATATATATATATATACATATATATATATATATATATATATATATATATGTATGTATATAAAACTATTTTTAAAAAAAAACAAGCAGAAGAACTAGATAAATTAAGGCAATAACGTATGGCTGAAAAAATAAAAAAACAAAAACCCTCTATGTTGATTGAGCTTTCATCCTTTAATGTATAGGAACTTCCTCAGAATAAACAGAAAATGCACTCCACTTGCTATATAAACATCAATAATAACCAATAGGCTCTCACAAATATTAATAAATAATAAATAATTCTCAATAATGTGACTGTGACAAATGAGAACAAGGATTGACAACTACTTATTTACATATTGAATAAAACATGAGCTGAAACATAAGGATATTGTTATTGCATCCATTTTAACACACACTTTAAATTCAAAGCTTCATTCAAACCAGGGTGACAATCAGCTTCCAAATAAAGCTGACATTTCATTTCTAATACTTGTAGCAAACCATCAGCATCTCCAAAAAAGTTTTCCACTTGTTCAAGTACTAGAAATTTAAATTTTGAAAAACCGGAGCATGACAAGCTGTGTTTGCTTAATGCGTTAGATCTATCTTTAAATCTAATGACAGCATTATGTTCTTTGATTCGATCACTAAGTTTTCTGGTGGTCTTACCTATATAGAAACAAGAACAATATGTGCAAATAGCTGCATACACAACTAAAGTACTATTGCAATTATAACTTTTTTTGAAAACCACTGGAACATTGCAATGTGAAAAACAAAACTTGTCCCCTGTGAGAATGAAATCACAAGCGACACATTTGCCACAAGAGACCATTCCTGTAGAATTATTGATCTTTGTGTGTTGTGTGAGTAAATAGGCTGTGTCATTTCTTTCAAACAAGGACTTGAAAGTTCTAGTTTTCTTAAAAGAAAACTTAGGAGAAGGTCCCAAAACATCTTTGATGAAATTAT
Source organism: Protopterus annectens (assembly GCF_019279795.1). Classification (NCBI taxonomy): domain Eukaryota; kingdom Metazoa; phylum Chordata; order Ceratodontiformes; family Protopteridae; genus Protopterus; species Protopterus annectens. The sequence continues at coordinate 531,040,804 of NC_056750.1, read as the reverse complement.
CACTAGTTAGTATTCTCCAGTTGTGGGAGACAATATTTCTTATGCACTGCATGTCTCTGCTTATGGGTAACACAAAGCTGGAATACCAGCTAGCTTCATCATTGCTGGAAAGAGACTTATTGTGAATAAATCCATATTTTAAAATAGGCTTAAAATTTGTGAATCTATTAGCAGCAACTTCCTTTCTAATATTCTCTACCAAAAGGGAAGGGTAATTCTTTTGTATAAATAAGGAAGACAAGAAATCACATTCTTTTTCAAAGAAATAATCATTGCTTATTAGTCTGGACAGTCTAACAAACTGACCTTTCACTACATTCTTTTTCATAAACCAAGGATGTTGGCTGTTAAAGAAGTATTCCTGTAGGTTTCTTTTCTGAAAATATTAGAGGAGAGATCTCTGGAAGATTTTTCTATGGATAAAGTGGTGTCTAAAAATGATACCGAGGAACCTTTTCCTGCCATAACAAACTGAAGAAACCCGATACTCTCAGATAAAGAATCAACAAACATTTGAAGTTGTATATCTCTTCCTTTCCATGCAAAAAAATATCATCAATAAAGTGGCAGTAATGTTCAGTGAGTTCAAAACCCGGTAAGTGTATTAATGTGTCCAATTCCCATTCGCTCAATACTACATTTGCAAATGCAGGTGCTATTTTAGTGCCCATGGCCACTCCTCTGACCTGTTTGAAAATAATATTGTTGAAATGAAAAAAATTGTTATTTAAAACTAAAGACATAAGGGTGTGTTAAGTATCAGTTCTAGATTTTTGAAATTTCATGAACTTGTGAAGAAAGTGTTTAACATAATCCAGGCCTTCCTGATGAGGAATGCTGGTGTATAAAGTTACCACGTCAAGTGTAACCAGAATTTTACCAAAGCCATTAAAACCAGAAGCATGTAGTTTGTTCAAGAAATCCCAGGAATCTTTAATGTAAAAAGGGTTAGACTGAGCTACGGGGTTTAAAACAAAGTCAATGTATTGTGCAATTCTTTCTGTCTTGGTTCTATTATTTGAAATGATTAATCTGAAAGGAGGGTTGAGGGCAACCTTGTGTATTTTGGGAATTCCAAAAAGTTTTCCTAAGCAAGGATTGGGGGTATGCATAAACAAGAAATCTTCATGTGTTATGTTATGTTATGTTTTTTAGCTAATGTATTGAGAACATGGTCAATATGTGCAAATCTTGTATGTACAAAATCTATGAAAACTTTCTGATAAAAATCATCATTCAGCAAAGTACTTTCAATCTTGGTAATATAATCTTTTTGATTCATGAGAACAACTCCAGTTCTTTTATCTACCTTCATAATCCTTAAGCTACTGTCATTAGACAACTCTTTCAAAGCTATTTTCTCATTGTGTGTAAGGTTAAACCATTTTTTATTACACTTAGAATTAATTACTTTCCTAATGTCATTTTCACACACTTTTATGAAGGCAGAAATGGTATTATGCAATGGTGGGTTGAATAAACTCTTTTTACGTAAAATCGTACAGTTGATGTTTCTGTTACCCATAGAACCTAAAGAATCTGTAGTAACAATGGGATTTACAGTGGAAATAACTTCTTCTAAATTATTGGCATTACTTAACTGAGTGGAAAAAGAAGGCTGAGAATCATTGTTAACACTTGCGCAATCAACATCATTAAGTAACACTTGTAAATTCAATTTCCTAGCAAATAATCTTAAGTCCATGAGTAGATCAGGAACTTTTGCTCTTTGTGCTGGAGCAAAAGAATGTCCCTTCTGTAATATTTTGATATGATCTTCAGATAAGGATTTATCTGACAAGTTAAAAATCGTGGAAATGGAATTGTCCTTTGACAGATGTGAAGAACTGCTTTTGTTCAGTGGACAAAGTTGTGATATCATATTTGATCCAGTCACTTGTGGCTGCTCCTGGTCATGATGTGTCTGGGTGGGATATGATATCCTATTTTGCCCAGGCCTCTTTTTCGGATGATGTTGTTTTCTGTCACATTTAAACTTGCTTTCTCTCTTCTGTTTTGAGAGTTGGAATAAGGGGGGGGGTGAAAATTTTCTGCTTGAGGAAGCTGAGACTCTAAAAAAGAACTGTGTGCATTGAAAGAAGTAGAAGGGGTAGGAGAAGAAACTGAGGAAAGGGATCTATCAGTTCTAGAGAAAGAACCTCTATCTACAGATAGAAAAGGAGAGAGAGGGGAAGGAAGATTTGGGAAGTCTTGATTATTAAACCTAGAACTTACTCTGTCACCAGTGAAATCAGGTAACATGCTAGGAATTGGAATCCAAGGGGTGAGAATGGGATTCCTATTAGTGGTGGGAGGGATAAAGGAACCACATGGTCTAGAATTAACTGATCTGGAAGGGATGGTAGAAGAAAAGGCTGAGGGAGAGGGGTGAGTGTGAGGAAGAGGTGGAGAGACAAGAGGACCGTTATGTTGAGGACTTCTTTAATTAGAATCACTATGATGAAAAAAAGGGTACTCATTATAACCAGTAGATAAGTCATTTCTGTTAGAAGAGTGGTTAAAGGAAGTGTTTCTAGGAAAGAATCTTTTCCTGGGAATGTAGCGAGAAAGGTTGGACTGAGGGTTACCACACTTATTGGCAGGTATAAAGTTCCTAGAAGGTTCAAAATCCTTACCCTCTTGAGACCAAAAATCTCTAATAGGGTAGGCAGAGTTAGATTTGTATTGAGCTAAGTCTCTCTCTAATTTGTATCTTTTTTTAGCAATGATGGTGGCAATGTGTCTGGATAGTTTGGCAGAAATAGAATCATAAATCGGTTTAACAAAATGAAACTGGGGTTGTTGCTGGATGTTTTTATTTAACAAAATAATCTTGTGTTTCAGATCATTCAATCTGGTAATGTTGTCACCTTGAATGATCTTGAGAGCATTCAATCCAGCAGTGTTGTATAACTCACAAAGGTCTAAGTGTAACCTGGAATTCGCCACTGTCCTGTTGGGGAACTTAAAGAAATGTAGACCTTTGGGTACAATAGACAAAGATAGACACACATCTATACTTTTGAAAACCATCAGTAACCTCTCTAACTTAAATACTAAGGGTTTGCATTTAGAGATCAATTCAGCTTGTCTGCTAGCATGAGAAATCTGTCTAAATGAAGCAGGAGGTGTATCTGTGGATAAAAAAGGGTTAAAATTGACATGTTCTTGTAAAAAGTATAAAATTTCATTTTCTGGTAACCCTCTGTCTTCTATGATATGTGAAGTCACATTGTCATGTAAAGAAACATTCCTTGAATTGACTGCTGCATTAAAGGAATGAAGGTGTTGTGTATTATCAACAAGGTGTGTGTTAGAACTGTTTAGCTGTTCATCATAAAAGACTTTGGAATGGTAACTGGCAGAACCAGCAAGTGGTCTGTTTGAATACACTTGACCGTCTTGATGGACTGATGGAGGAGAGCCAGCACATAGATTGGTGAATGAGACCCTACGAGTTGAACAAGCCTCAGCAGAAGAGGTGTTTATTCTGTTAACAATACAAGTTGAGCAAACTTCAGCAGAAGAAGTTAATATTCTGTTGGCATCACTATGGAATGAGCTAATGTTATTGTCAGGTATTTCTCTATCTGTCCATCTTTTGCCATTGCTGTTGTTGTGATTATGTTGTATAGACAGCCTTCCATTAGTACCAAAACTTCTGGTGTACGCAGGTCGAGCTGAAAGAATGTGCTGTTTGGACATTACAAGATGCTCAGCTCGAGCTGAAAGAATGTGCTGTTTGGACATTACTGGATGCTCAGCTCTGAAATCACCAATTCTGGAACTAGCAGCTGTCAAAGGAACACCTGTTGAAACTGCAAAATTGTCTTCTGTAATGTCACATCTGATGAACCTGTGGTTTGGGTGTTGACAATTGGTAATGTGGGTTGCATTATGAGGGTGATCGGAGAAAGCCTGGACTCGATCAACAATGGTTGTTTTGTTGACTTGCAAAAACTGTCCAGCACTGTTGCCATTCCTAGCACACAAGTCGCCACTGGTATTAGTCCAGTTTCGACCCTGACTCTCAGCCCGTCTGTCTGAATCTAACAAGCCATATACATGCAAGCTTCCTTGATCATCTAAGGCTGTGGAAGAGGGAATATCACTCACATGGCTAACAACTATAACTTCCCCTTGTCTATATGTTCATGTCTTTTGCTTAAACTGTCAGAATGCACCGTATTTATTACACCTTTATCCTCTCTTGCACTAACAAACGTGGAGGTGGGTAGAAAGCTGTTATGGTGGATATTAGAAGTGATCATGTCAACATTTCTCATATCAGTGTTTTTATCTGTGGAAATCCCTGATGACATACACTGATTAACTTTATTATTGAGCAAATGGTTATCTTCGCTAATGGCATGTTCCTCTATGCCTGTGGTTTTCCGTGACAAATCACTATTGGCATCTGAAAAGTTATGATCCCTGGTGGTATTCTTATGAGAACCAGCTGTGATGTTATTTGCAAAAGTGTGGAATAAACTAGACTCGATGCATAATAGCTGTTCAGCTCCACTTACGCATCTGTCATATCTGCACGAGCAAACTTTATAAAGCTGTGGTTCTCTGGTGATATTTTTATGTGAAGAAATAAAATCATTGTTCTTGGAAATGTGAAATAAGTTTGAGTCAATGCGAAGCTGCTGTTCAGCTTCCCTTACGCCATTGATAGATTTGCACATGCAAATATCTGTATTTTGTGATTTCTGGCCGTTAATGGAATGGTTGTCAACCACATGGTCGACAAGCGGATGACCATTGGTGTTAGTGTAAACAATGGATCGACCGTTAACCTCATGGTCGACACTAGCTGTTAAAATAGCGCTAACAACTTCAACATTAGCACCACGATCTGTGTGGTGAGTATCCTCAGTATTAACTATGGTATTAGCACAATCGGAACTAGGCAAAATTACATCCATACCCTCAAAGTCAGAGTTAACAAAGTCAGAGTTAACAAACACTGCCCCAGTGTTTGGTATGATCGATTCAATATGTACAGTTAGATTTTTACCAAGCATATCTTGTGAGGGATCACCAAGCAAACTTGGAGGGAAATCACCAATAACAGAAACTGCTGCATCTTTGGAAAGACAAGCAGCAATTGCCATAGTGGTGGTAACTGCCGGGGCTGTAGAGGTAGACATGACTGGACAGTTAATAGCCGGAGTGAGAGAAATGACTCCGGTATTGTAAGCAACCCTAGATAAACACTTAGATTTGCCTACCTGATTACATATGGATGTGGTAAATACAGAGTTCGGTCCTATATCTTTAAACATCTGGTTAACGGAAGACGTGTTTGCTGTACAGTCAATGGTAGCAGGGTTAGACAACGGAGCTGGTAATAAAGCTGATTCCGTTGTACTATTAGTGTGGGGCATAGTGGAAGTTTGTGGCTCTGGTTGTTCCATACTCGTTTTAGAGAGGCAGATTTGAGTTTTAGGTCGACACATGTCCGATAGGTTTTCCTTAGGTGGAAAATAATATTTAATGGGTTTTGATACTGACCAGTTCGTAGAAGGTGAATTAATCCTTTCCAAAACCTCTGAGGAAGAAGGTAAAACATCCTGGTTCCATGAATTTGGAGGGAAAGTAGACATAAAATCAGTGGAAGGAGTAGTTAGTTGTTGTCCACACTGACTTACTGAAGGAGAAGCTGATCCTTCTATATTAGGCTCAAAAATATTTTGTTGAGAAGTAACAGGAACAACTTTTTGAGAAGTCGCATTTTGTTGAGAAGTAGCAGGAATATTATCAGGCATAATGTCCCTTTCAGTGTCTTCATCTGATGAAAGGGAATGATGCAGGCATCCTGACTGCATAGTGCAAGTGGAAGTTTCTGCTGGATTGTAAATCTAGTTGTTGGCGCTGAATTCGGCTGAGGGTTGAGAAGGCATGACTATTTTGAAGCATTGAAAGAAATGACACAGCCTATTTACTCACACAACACACAAAGATCAATAATTCCACAGGAATGGTCTCTTGTGGCAAATGTGTCGCTTGTGATTTCATTCTCACAGGGGACAAGTTTTATTTTTCACATTGCAATGTTCCAGTGGTTTTCAAAAAAAGTTATAATTGCAATAGTACTTTTGTTGTGTATGCCGCTATTTGAACATATTGTTCTTGTTTCTATATAGGTAAGACTACCAGAAAACTTAGTGATCGAATCAAAGAACATAATGCTGCCATCAGATTTAAAGATAGCTCTAACGCATTAGGCAAACACAGCTTGTCATGCTCTGTTTTTTCAAAATTTAAATTTCTAGTACTTGAACAAGTGGAAAACTTTTTTGGAGATGCTGATGGTTTGCTACAAGTATTAGAATTGAAATGTCAGCTTTATTTGGAAGCTGATTATCACCCTGGTTTGAATAAAGCTTTGAATTTAAAGTGTGTGTTAAAATGGATGCAATAACAATATCCTTATGTTTCAGCTCATGTTTTATTCAATATGTAAATAAGTAGTTGTCAAACCTTGTTCTCATTTGTCACAGTCACATTACTGAGAATCATTTATTATTTATTATTATTTGTGAGAGCCTATTGGTTATTATTGATGCTTATATAGCAAGTGGAGTGCATTTTCAGAGATGAGCATCCAGTAATGTCCAAACAGCACATTCTTTCAGCTCGACCTGCGTACACCAGAAGTTTTGGTACTAATGGAAGGCTGTCTATACAACATAATCACAACAACAACAATGGCAAAAGATGGACAGATAGAAAAATACCGGACAATAACATTAGCTCATTCCATAGTAATGCCAACAGAACATTAATTTCTTCCGCTGAAGTTTGCTCAGCTTGTACCATTAACAGAATAAACACCTCTTCTGCTGAGGCTTGTTCAACTCATAGGGTCTCATTCACCAATCCATGTGCTGGTTCTCCTCCATCAATCCATCAAGATGGTCAAGTGTATCCAAATAGACCACTTGCTGGTTCTGCCAGTTACCATTCCGAAGTATTTTATGATGAACAGCTAAACAGTTCTAACACACACCTTGTTGATAATACACAGCACCTTCATTCCTTTAATGCAGCATTCAATTCAAGGAATGTTTTTTTACATGACAATGTGACTTCACATCTCATTGAAGACAGAGGGTTACCAGAAAATGAAATTTTATGTGTTTTACAAGAACATGTCAATTTAAACCCCTTTTTATCCACAGATACACCTCCTGCTTCATTTAGACAGATTTCTCATGCTAGCAGACAAGCTGAATTGATCTCTGAATGCAAACCCTTAGTATTTAAGTTGGAGAGGTTACTGATGGTTTTCAAAAGTATAGAACTAGACAATTTTTATTTGGATGCATGTCTATCTTTGTCTATTGTACCCAAAGGTCTACGTTTCTTTAAGTTCCCCAACAGGACAGTGGTGAACTCCAGGTTACACTTAGACCTTTGTGATTTATATAATACTACTGGGTTGAATGCTCTCAAGCTTATTCAAGGTGACAACATTACCAAATTGAATGATCTGAAACACAACATTATTTTGTTAAATGAAAACATCCAGCAACATCCCCAGTTTCACTTTGTTAAACTGATTTATGATTCTATTTCTGCCAAACTATCCAGACACATTGCCACCATCATTGCTAAAAAAAGAAACAAATTAGAGAGAGACTTAGCTCAATACAAATCTAACTCTGCCTACCCTATTAGAGATTTTTGCTCTCAAGAGGGTAAGGATTTTGAACCTTCTAGGAACTTTATACCTGCCAATAAGTGTGGTAACCCTCAGTCCAACCTTTCTCACTACATTCCCAGGAAAAGATTCTTTCCTAGAAACACTTCCTTTTCCCACTCTTCTAATGGAAATGACTTATCTACTGGTTATAATGAGTACCCTTTTTTCATCAAAGTGATTCTAATCAAAGAAGTCCTCTACATAGCGGTCCTCTAGTCTCTCCACCTCTTCCTTACTCTCACCCCTCTCCCTCAGCCTTTTCTTCCACCATCCCTTCCAGATCAGTTAATTCTAGACCATGTGGTTCCTTTATTCCTCCCACCACTCATAGGAATCCCATTTCCCACCCCTTGGATTCCAGTTCCTAGCATGTTACCTGATTTCAATGGTGACAGAGTAAGTTCTAGGTTTAATAATCAAGACTTCCCACCCCTTCCTTCCCCTCTCTCTCCTTTTCTATCTGTAGATAGAGGTTCTTTCTCTAGAACTGATAGACCCCTTCCATCAGATTCCTCTCCTACCCCTTCTACTTCTTTCAATGCACACAATTCTTTTTTAGAGACTCAGCTTCCTCAAGCAGAAAATTTTCACCCCACTTATCCCAACTCTCAAAACACGAGAGAGAAAACAAGTTTAAATGTGACAGAAAACAACATCATTTGAAAAAGAGGCTTGGGCAAAATAGGATATCATATCCCACCCAGGCACATTAT